>NC_088793.1:45213922-45513922 GCF_011386835.1 Chrysemys picta bellii | reverse complement strand
TTTGTTGATAATAGTTCTCTCCTATTTTCCAAATGACCATGTGTGGTTTCAAAGTTGGGAGTCAGCCTTCCATAAGCAGAATTAGTCATAATACCTTGGAAAAATTCAACACTGAATAACTAGAATTTTTCCTTTTTGATTTGTTTTAATTCAGGTATAAAATTGTCCTTAAAAAATGTAGGTAACTGAATGAGAAGCTTCTTTTGTGCCTTATCTTCAGCCAGGGTATTTATTGGTGCATTATTTACTTCATGTCAGATGATGAGAAAACTGATGTGTTTAACACAAGCAAATTGTTTACTCATTCAGGGATTCTGCTCAGGGCTCTGAATCTGAATGAATTCCAAATCAGCAGTTCTATTTAGTGGAAGGGCAATCGATGGCCTTCGGTGTTAGATGAATGGTCATGCTCCCCTTCCTTTTCTTGCTTTCTGGCCCAGTGCCTCAGATGCCATCACCTAAAGCTGTCCAGATTCTAACATCATCAATTTAGTGGCTATCAACCACGATCTGTCTTTCACTGTGCATAAAGCAGTGTGTTAAGAATAAGGGTTGTGATAATGAAGTTTTAAAAGATAGCTTGTTCTGAATGGGAAGAAACAGTCCAAATGCAGAGCAAATAACTGTAAATAAGGGCATGTCAGAGGGAATTAGCAGAGCTATTTTTCTGCTTAAGTTTGAAAAAAATTTGAAATGCTTAGTATCCAATTTAGGGATCTCTTCTCCCTTCAATAAGGAAGTGTGAAGCAATGCAGGCAACTCTTTTTAAGTGAATGGGTAAGTTCTGTATGCAGTTTTCCCTTGCATTTATGAGAGAACAAAGGGATCACTAAAAGTTTCATGTTATAATAGGGTTGGTCTGTGTTTTAGAATGCGTATTATCTGGCCTTCATATGATGTCAAGAGGTTACGTTTGTCAGGGTTTGGCATTTATTAGAACTCCTTAATTGATAACATCAACTGCAAAGTAATGTGGTAAAATTATTTTAAGTGCTAACTTTGCAGTGGAACACTGGCACTTGAAAGTGAATGTACTCAGGTGCATGAGGCAGTTCTGAATGGGTATCTTATCTAACTGTGCCATTAGGCTACACTGAAGCCATAAAACAAGCATGTCAGATTTGTATTAACCGATTGTAAAACGCCCTGTGGCCACTTTTTTACCAGAGAGTGGCTCCAATTCAGCAAGATACTTAAATGTGTGCTTAATAGCAGTAGTCCCATTGGAGCACATGGGACTACTCGGCTTAGTTAGGCATATGATTAAATACTTTTCTGAATTGGGGCCTCTCTGTGATATTTCCTGGTCTAAACATAAGAATGGTGTTGTACAAGTAATTTTCCTTACAAATGATATCACATTTTTAACAGAGGCTACTGTAAAAACAATTTGTATGACATGGGAATGCATAAATTTCCTGATAGCTCTTTAGAATGATCTATGTGGTGTGAGGATCCCTGCACATTATTGAGTCCAGCAATTATAATGAATTCAGGGACTATGTACTACAGTTCATATTCCAAAAAATGAGTTTTCCTTAATGTTGGTAAATGACTTTCTTATTTTTGCCTTCACACTCCTCCTACCTTTCTGTTGCTTTCCTCCCCCCTCCAGAAGCAATGTAAGAAATTAGAAAGCACAACTTAAGGGCTCAATTACACCTCTTGCAAGGATGAACCCACTTCAGAGGGAATGGAAGCATTATGTCTTTAAAATGCAGAATGCCTTCTGGCAAATTTGGGGGAGCACACCAGTAAGTGAACTTGCTGCATCTGTGTGACAGGTCTAGCCAGTGCTCCCTTAACTACAGTTATGCAAGATGAGTGGGGCCATGACCTTGCCCAGACACACCTCTCTTCTGAGGTTGCTCTGCTTCCTGGCACACTAACTCATCTTTCCTCATGTGCAGTGCATCATCCGGAGACACGCCCAGCTTGTGTTGGTGTGTCAGAAACGAAGAGATCACTGTGCCATGGTTACTCATGGACCTATAGCATATCTGTCCAGTGGGAAGCGTAATTTACTCATGCATTTACATTTTGCTGAGAAAGAGCAACATTTAATTCAAGAAGTGACTATTGGCTACAGTTCAGAGTACTGCTTAGGATACGGTTAGCTATTAAGTCACAGATCCATTTCCGAAGACACACACCTGCTCCTGGTCCAGCAAGGATGGGATATGTATGCCATTCTGTAGCAGGCCATGGCTCCACTCACTTCCCCTTCTATTTCTCTTTGGGATATTTTTCATGGGTGCTGGAATTCACAGGGACTGCATGTATCTATAAATATATTTATGAAGTTCCTGTGGTGAAATAAGGGTCCTTTTTCCTTCTCCCTCCATTAGAAGTACAAGCACAGATTGGCCCTTTATTTAACATTTGATACACACTTATTTTGTGTTTTTAAACTGATACTAAATACTGATCGCCACAGAAACAAGGTTAGAAATTAACACCCACATATCCCATTCCACTCTACAAATGCTATTGATTCATTCTCTGGAAAGAGCAATTTGGATTTTAGGGTCTGTCTTCACTACCTGCCGGATCGGCGGATAGTAATCGATCTATCGGGGATCGATTTATCGTGTCTCATCTAGATGTGATGAATCGATCCCCGAATGTGCTCCCTGTCGACTCTGGAACTCCATCAGAGCAAGAGGCGGTAGCGGAGTCGACGGGGGAGCCGTGGCCGTCAATCCTGCGCCATGAGGACCAAAGGTAAATCGATCTAAGATACTTCGACTTCAGCTATGCTATTCACGTAGCTGAAGTTGCGTATCTTAGATCGACAACACCCCCCCCCCCCAGTGTAGACCAGCCCGTAGAGATATTACAAATCTGGCCCAAGTCTTCCATCAATGATGTGAGCTTCTCCTCCTCTTCTCCCCACTAGATTTCAATTTGACCAGCTAGTATGAGCTGAAATACAGTTTGCCTTGTTTATGCTAGTTAACACATTTTTAAACACCTTTTATCCTAATCTAGACATGTCCTTCTTGTGTTTGTTATGTCCATCCAGTTTAAAGCAGGACACTTGTCTAGGAGTTTATTAATAATAATAATAATAACTTGGAAGAAATTGCAGTTCCGGTTGTAACTCTGAATTTTCTTGCCTTGAGAGGTTTCGTTCAAACCTTTCAGGAAAATTTTCAAAGTGGTAGGTTGGGACGCAAAATATCTTTTTATAGAGTCAATGTAGTCCCATGGTTATATTAAGTTTTCTTTTTACATTTGTAATATTCCTATTGATCAGAATCTAAGTGCCATGCAATAAATATAGGTTTCAGAGTAGCAGCCGTGTTAGTCTGTATCCGCAAAAAGAAGATATGCTATATACTATATGCATCCGAAGAAGTGGGCTGTAGTCCACGAAAGCTTATGCTCTAATAAATTTGTTAGTCTCTAAGGTGCCACAAGTCCTCCTGTTCTTCTTTTTGCAATAAATATAAAACATTAAGATCAGAAATAAAATGCAATCCTTTGGAAATATTTCAGTTGTAGCAGTTAGAATGCAGTTCATTTCTATCCATTTTGCTGCTGTTTTCCTTTAAACAAGAACTGTCACTTCTTGTCTGAATGCCAGTACACATCACACATAGTTTTTTTAAAAAGCATGTTATTTATAAGGCAAACTACAGAGAAGCTCTTTCAGAGTCTATCATGTGAATGAGTTGAATACAAAATGTGTAAAGCACATAATGTCAGTGATAAGTGATGGCTGTAAGGACTTACTATGGTCTATTGTGTATATATATGTAAATATGTAGCTGTTTTTAAAATGCAAATTATTTACCCAATAGACCAGAACAGCTCTAAAGGAACATAAAGTTCTACTGAATAAATCTGTACTTAGACATATTTGTAAAAAATGAATTTATGCCTGGTAACAACATAATGGCTCCAAAGGAGTCATTACACAGAACTTTGACATGAGTGGTTGAAAGTTGTTATATCCATCTTTCTCTTAGTTATGTAGCTGATGCATGTTAAACATTATAGCAAATTTGTGTAGATATTGATTTCTAAACATTAATCCTCCCAATTATTTTTTTTCTCAAAATGGCTCATTAACCGAGAAGACTAATTGAAAAATCTTGCTGGGAAAAAATGTCAACAAGCTTTCATTTGAGTTGCAAGAAGGCAAAACAAATGTCTTATATTGGTCAAGCAGAAAATTTTCAGATATTATTTTAGATTAACAAAAAATTGCTAGCATCGTTATTTTTAGAAAAACGTATCTTTGGCATAAGTAAGTATGGCTGCATTGGGTATGTCTATGCAGCAATTAAACACCCATGGCTGGCCCAGGTCAGCTGACTCAGGCTCACGGGATTCAGGCCGTGGGGTGGTAAAATTGCTGTGTAGATGTTCGGGCTTAGGATAGAGCCCATGCTCTGGGCCTCCGTGAAGGGGAAGGTCCTGGAGCCCAAGCTCCAGCCTGACTCTGAACAACTACACAACAATTTTTAGCCCTGCACCCTGAGCCACGCAAGCCCGAGACAGCTGATGTGGGCCAGCCATGGACATACTGCAGGTCTTTTATTTCATTATAGACATACCCATTGACTTCAGATTGGTTACACACATGTTTTCTCATGGTTAATCTGGTATTGTGTGTTCAGTCTTTGTTTATTAGAAAAGAAAAATATGGCAGTTTTCTTCATTAATGGTCCAAAGCACTACAGGTTACAATAGTGACATTTCAGTTTTTGGGGTTATTATTGTAGTAAACTATAGAATATGTGTGTTCATAAGTGTGCATAAATTGAATTGGAGCTATATCTAGCTGAAAACTAATTTTTGTGACTATGTTGTGTAAACCCTTAAAATAAGAAATCCAGGACTCAAATGTTGGCAAACATATAACTATGTGAAATACTGTCAGGGGTCATTATAATGCTTTGAGTCATGTTAGGAACAATGTATCATGCCCACTATGAAGAAGAATGTGGAGTGGGGTTTCACATTTGGATAGGGGTTTACACAGGATAATGTTGAAAGAAGGTGAAGTCATCCATACATGTTCTCTCTATATATAGGGACCAAAACTGTACAAATATTGGGCAGTACACAACAGAATTTAGAATGGGGAAGATGTTGTCCCTGTCTTATTGACGAGTCACCTCTCTTACCCTTTCCCTTTCAGGAGAGATGAGGAGAGGCTAATGGAATGGATGACATTCCACTGTAAAATCATAGGTCAATACCGTGGCATGGAAATGTCTCTGTGATATTAAATTTCTCTTGATGGGAGGTTTGGGGAAATCAGGATTCCCATGGTGAAGATCTCCTAAATCTTTCTTGTGAGTGGTAGTGCTATGGAGCAGTGCATATATATGCAAAAAAGGAAACAGTCAATCGTATCCTCTTCCTATTTCTGTTGCCAGAACTTCAGAACAACATGGCAGGATTGGTTTAAAACATCCATTTTCTCAAAGTATGCTTCTCTTCTGTGCAACCTTTGTTTTTGCTAAACATAAAGCACTAGCTGCTAAGCAAAACCAATCAGTTATTTATTTTACTTATTGTCCTTGACTTCTGGATTATGACAACTAAAGTTTTTGGTAAAACTTGGTAAAACCAAGATTTTTCTGCACTTTGCAAACACAACAATGAAACATTAAACTGTCCCACATAAGAATTAAGTAATAGTTCAAACTTTTAAAAAATGCTTAATTCTTTTAAAAATTTAAAGTATATAAAGCTGAAAACATTGAAAAGAGGAAAGATAAGCCTTTGCTTTTGTTTATTTTAGTAAGTGTCATTAACCCTTTGTCATATTAATATAAAAGATACCACAATACACCAAATAAATTGTAAGGAATTTCCCATTTTAGCTGTCCAAATCTGCTTGTTCATTTATAAGAATATTGTGATTGAAATCACATCTTGTAGTGGATGGAGACTATAGGAATGAAAAATGGAAATTATCTGTTTATGACACATTGTAAGTTTCAGTTTGGGTTAATTCTAAGCACAAGTATCATTCTTATAAACCAAAAAGCAACAGTTTTGCTGGCAGTGGCTTGATGTTGTTGATTTTCTTGATTTTTTTTAAGTCAATTGAACAACCAAAGGAAAAAACACCATCATAATCCAGTCAAATATACCACTAAAAAGGACTGTTTCATCAATATTTTATTTACCTATGAATATCTTCGTGGTTACATGACATGGTTTCTGGGAATACTCATGTCATGAGTTACTACTGTACCTAATACATTATGCATTAATGTATTAACTTGTGTTGGTACCCAATTCTATGCACACTGAAGAGTAAAGGAGTTTTTCCATTGACTGCAGAAGACATTGGTTCAGGCTCTTGGTGTCTAACACATGGGACAAGTTATTTTCACTACTAGAATATATGACATTTAAATTCTGATGTTTTATTCTTTCAGAGATTGAAATAAATGGGAAATGCAACAATTTAAATTTATTCTCATACCAATTGCTTCTATAATAGGAAATATTCAGAACTAAATGTAATTGCATGTCACCCATACTAGTAAGATGAAAATTGTATGGTTCTCCTTGGATGCTATGCTATAAATAGTTAATATTGTGCCATGCTAGTTTTTTTTTTTATAGTGTAGGTTTCACTGAATTGGTATTAGCAAACATATTCACTTCAGAACTCAGATATTTGATATTGATCTGTATGTCTTCCCAGGCTCTGTTTTGACATGTGGCCTTGATAAGAAGATTGTAGTTAGATGTTGAAGTCTAACTGGATTAAAATCAATTTTTAATATTAAGATTCTCAGCTCCATGTGACATTTACTTTGATTTTAATTGACTGCAAGAGAAGATACAGAACTTTCAGTCACTAAGGACGAGGGTTTTTTGTAACACAATTACCTGTTTCCAGGATTAGAAAGGAGGGACTTGTGCATTCTGTATATTAAATGGTGGGCAGGAGATATTTGTGATATATTTATCTGTATGAGGACACATATGTTGGATCATTGCCATTGTGGTGTTAAATGACTGAGGACTGTGAACTAATTCCAAGCCTTTAGGAGTGCTCAAATATTCCCTATGCTTCAGTTAATAGGATAATGTAGTTTTCTCTGAAGTTATGGCTCTACTGATAGATTTTTATTGCAAAAGTACATAGTTTTGTCAGTTGTAGCTGAGATTTTTCAAGTAGAGTAGGTGATTTACATGTGCACTATAATTAATAATAAGATTAATAAAGAATTAAATGAGGGTAATAAAGAACTAAAGCAGGGTAATGTAATTCATTCAGATCAACATGGGTTATGGAAAATAGACTCTGTTAAACTAACTTGAAATCATTTTGGTTGATAAAGGTAATAGTGTTAACACAATATACTTAGACTTCTGTAAGACATTTTACTGGGTACTACAGGACATTTTGATTTAAAAAAACAACCCTAGAATGATATAAAACTAACATGGCACATATTAAATTAAATAAAAAATGACTAAACTTATAGATCTCAACATGTAACTATAAATGGGTGATCCCATTGAGTGGATCTGTATCTGGTGGGGTCCCACAGGGACTGGTTCTCATCCATACACTATTTAACATTTTTATCAATGATCTGGAAGAAAACATAAAATTATCAGTAATAAAATGTGCAGGCGACACAAAAATAAAGAAGAGAACCAGTGTCTGATTCAGAGTGATCTGGATTGTTTGGTAAACTGGGCACAAGTAAACAATATTTATTTTAATATGGATAAATGTAAATGTGTACATCTAGGAACAAAGAAAGTTGGCATGATGGGGGAACTCCATCATGAAAAGCATTGACTCCGAAAAAAAGTTTGGGGGGGACATGGTATTAAACAGGTGTTCCCCAGTTTGACACTGAGGCCAAAAGAGCTAACACAATCCTGGGATGCATAAACAGGGGAATCTCAAGCAGGAGTAAAGAGGTTATTTTACCTCTGTATTTGCACTGGTGTGACTTCTGCTGGAATACTGTGTCCAGTTTTGGTCCCACAATTCCTGATGGATGGTAATAAATTGGAGAGGGTTCAGAGAAAAGCCACTGGAATGATTAAAGGATTAGAAAACATTTCTTTTGTTAGGTTGACTTACAGACACTGCAGGAGCGCTTCCACCAACTGAAGAGGGGCAGTGTGGGGTGCTGAGATCCGCGTCAGCTCCGCATAACTCCCCGCTGAGAGCCCAGCTTTCCCCTTTCCGCCCCCCCCCCCGGCTCTCAGCTCCCCACTCCTAGCTGAGAGAGGGGGGCGACTACCCAGGCTTCTTGTCTCCCTGCTCACCGTCACTCGATCCTCTCGGCTCCCTGAGCGGGGAGTCTCTGGGCAGCAGCCTTGCTGGGAATGGTGAGTTAGGGGCAGTTGGGCTCTAGCTGCCCGGCTTTCTTGTCAATTTCTCGGCTACAACATGGAGTCGTGAAATTTACAAGACAGCTAGCAGCCAATGTAAGTAACACACAGTGTCTGCGCAGACACTGCATTTCTGGAAGTACTCCAGCACAAGCACTACGCCTTTCTTGGAGGTACAGTTATGATGTCAGGGTAATAGGGCACTAACGTAGGCAGGACCAGGCTTTAGTGTGTACACTGACATAATTAGATTGATATAAGCTGCCTTATGTTGACCTAACTGGGTACAGTAGAGCAGGCTAGTGATAGACACAAGGAGATCAATCCATTTATCGTAACAAAGAGAAGGTTAAGGGGTGCTTGATTATAGTCTGTAAGTACTTATATGGGGAACAAATATTTAATAATGGGTTCTACAATCTAACAGTAAAAGGTATTACATGATGCAATGGCTGGAAGTTGAGGCTAGACAAATTCAGACTGGAAATAAGCTGTAAATTTTGAATGGTGAGAGTAATTAACCATTGGAAAAAAATATACCAAGGATTATAGTGGATTCTCCATCACTGATCATTTTTAAATCAAGGTTGGATTTTTTTCTCTAATATGTGCCTTACTTTGGGGGAGGTTCTATTGTCTAGATAATCACAATGGTCCCTTTTGGCCTTAGAATCTATGAATTAATGGTCTTTTTGCCAAATGAGGCTATAGGCTTTGTTCAATGAGTGTGTCTCTATTTATTTTTTTTCTTAATGGGTGGTATATTATGATGATTCTTTCTGGCAGCTTCAAAATTGTCATTGTTACTCACTTCACTATAGTTTCACTGAGAAATTAATAGCAGTTCACTGAAAAATGGCATGCTCGTGTAAGTTTTATTAAAAGATCATGGCCAGCTCAAATATTTATATTCAAATGAAGGGAAAAGTTGAAAGTCATATTTCAACCAGCTACTGATAACAATAAATTATTACTTTGATTGTAGTAGTGTGTTATATGGTTAGGTACTTAATGTACTATCAATCTATTTAGTGAGCCTGCATGAAGGTAGACTATGAACACAACATAAGGTTTTCAGGTTTTGAGGAATTCTACGACCAATAGCACTTTGTGTAAGTACACACACAGGGCCGGCTCCAGGCACCAGCAGACGAAGCACGTGCCTGAGGCGGCACATGCCACCATCCGTTCTTGGGGCGGCACAGTCTGGGCGGCTTTTTTTTTTTGCTTGCGGTGGCAAAAATGGTAGAGCCAGTGCTGTGCACAAAACATAACAACTGAAAATATGTCACTATTACATGTTTATGTAATGGTTTTGTTAATTTTCTTTCCATTGCACTGTACAAAATGACACTGGAATGGTGAAGTAATCAGCCCCTGATTATTGATTAAGTTACCATATGGTGGCAATGGGATTGTTCCCTATCTATGGGCAAAGGGGCTATGGGATAAATTACTCAAAAATATATGTAGGATTTTGGAGCAAGAAGTTAAAGATGATGAAAGAGTACAGGATCAGTAGCACTTCATTATTTAGAGCCAAGATACTTAGGAAAAAAAAGTTGTTACATCATTAAATCCTAAGGTAAATTATTGAATTAGATTACATTGATGTTGTTACGTTACTTTTGTTTGTATAGAACATTTGGTAGAAGCATTGAGTTTGATGTTACAATAATTGACACACAAGCCCGTGTTTTATCATGTCTTTCCTACTGTACATTCATGAAAATAACCAGTTATAAACTTTTAAATATAGTTTAAACAATCCTGTATTCAGGCATCAGTCATTGGCTTTTTGTCCTTCCATTTTCCTTAGATTCAGTTCTCTTTATAAATGTAAACACTGGGAAATAATTATACGAAAATGATCATTTCATTTAGAAGGCAGATAATTAGATACATATCATGCTAATTTAGATTGTTTGCAGATTTAAAAAAACCTCCCATTCAGGATCACTTGAATTAAAATAGAAATGGGAGCAGAAGGAGTTAAGAGATTTTACATTTATCTACAGGTTCGTAGTGAGGTGAAGGAAGTTAACTTTATACCCTTCTGGCTGTATCAAGTTGAAGAGTACAGTGTGTTTTACAGTTATTTGTATTGGGATAGGGCCCAAAAATTCCAATCAGTATCAAGACCTCATTGTTCTAGGCACCATATGAATGTGTTGCCTAGGATGGTAATGTGTAAGGAGACACAATCCAATTTGGATGAAATATGGGTAGGAGAGGACTCACACTCAATCTTAAGAGTTTTTGTTTAGCTCAGGGGCCCAGCCTCACCTGAACAACTCCAGTAGTGCAGAATTGAGATAGAGACAAGTTTAATCCAGTAGTGCCTGCTTTTAGGAGTGGTACTGGCCTCTTATGTCTCCTCCCTGTAAGCAAAGTAGTAGCCACAACCTGTCCCGTCAGATGCTGCACACCTTTCACGGTCAGCACCCTCTGTCTTTTACATCAGCATAAATTGACACAAGCCTGTGCTGAAACCAGGCCAAGTTATCCAAAATTATGAACCAGAGTTGTAAACTATCAATTTGTGTTGTAGCTTCTTACCCAGAATCACCTCCATAAGGTAATACAACACTTTACATCCTCATTCAGCTCCCTTTTCTAGTACAGATCAGCGTGGTTTCATATAGTAAAGGAATGGGCAAGCGCATTCACTACTGAAAACAGCCAAAATTAAGCATGACATAAACAGACCTGCATAACCCAAATAGAAAATCATACTGACTTACTATGCTGTACATTTTATAGGACAGTTGATGCTTTTGCAGTGGTGCACTGTTTAAAATAGTTCATTGTGCTGTTTTATGCCAGCATCACTTTATTCATGAGTTTCAGCATTGTAAAACTTATTTAATTTAATTTGATGTAAACAGAGTTTTAATGTTCCCTTATTACAGCTTGTTTTAGCTCCAACTAAAAGTTGACAAGAGGGTGGGAGTGCTGAATTCCTAGAAGCCAGAACCAGTAGTGGGGGTACAATCTTTAATAAGGCACAATTTAAATCTAGACTATTTTGAATGCAGTAATTAAATTAATTCCTTGCTCTCCCTCTTAGACTTCCTCTGAAGTTTTTAGGAGCAAACTGGTGATATTGTTTCATAATTAATAACAACAATTCAGTGCCTTTTAAATCATTTTAGTAGAAAAGAAGCTAACTGGACAAGACAGTTCATCATCTGGCCCCATTTCAATAGCAGTGCATTTTTATTTTGCTCTGTATATCCCATTGATAATTGTGCCACATGAAATAACATAATTATACATTCTCCACACCTGAGGATGTTAATATTTTCTGGTTTAGAGTTTAAGTCCAGAAGGGATCACCAGATCTCTTGTGCATCACAGGCCACTAAAGATCACCCACCTACTTGCACACTAAACCTAACAACCGGAATTAGACCAAAGTATTACCGTCCTTAGGAGATTAAACTATTGTGTGCCACAGGCAGAGAATGGAAGGGGTCAAGGTGCATCAATGCCCAAGGCTGCTGCAATGGCAGGGAACTGATTAAGTGAGATATAGCCAGATGATCCTGGCAAGTGACCTATGATCCATGCTGCAGAGAAAGTTTAAAAAAAAAAGAACCCCAAGCTAATGTGACCTGGTGGAAAATTCCTTCCTGATCCCATTTATGGCAATCAGTTTGATCTTAGTGAGCAAGAACCAGCCAGCCAAGCATCTGAGAGAGACTCGATGAAGGTCACAAAGTGTAACTGGAAGAGCCAAGATAAAAACTCACGGCTGCCTAATTCCTAGTCCTGTCTGTCTCTCACAAAAGCAAAAATAAGAGTTTTAGTCACTCTCCGCAGGCTCAATCCCTGTGTTGCAGGGGCACTTCCACCCAAATGAGTGAGAGGCATGCTTGTGGGAGGACAGACAGACAACTGCTACTCTCAACGAGGGTAGAGTAACCTCAAGCTCCAGCAGGAGCTCTAATTAGACAAAGTTGTCTAGAAGATGTTAAATCATCACATTTCACAAGTGTCCTGCCCGTCTAATCCCCACTCCTGACAGCTGTATTAATTGGCTCTGTCTCTCCCTCCTCCTCCCCCAGTGGTGTGTGGTGTACTATTGAACCCAGACAATGCAGTGGTCAAATTGTGTGATTAAAAACAACATTTATCTTGCTCCTTTGATTAGCGCACCATCATGCTTCATAAGTTTATGGAGGGGATGGTATGATGGGATAGCCTAATTTTGGCAATTAATTGATCTTTGATTATTAGCAGGTAAATATGCCCAATGGTCTGTGATGGGATGTTAGATGGGGTGGGATCTGAGTTACTACAGAGAATTCTTTCCTGGGTGCTGGCTGGTGAGTCTTGCCCACATGCTCAGGGTTTAACTGATCGCCATATTTGGGGTCGGGAAGGAATTTTCCTCCAGGGCAGATTGGCAGAGGCCCTGAAGGTTTTTCGCCTTCCTCTGCAGCGTGGGGCACGGGTCACTTGCTGGAGCATTCTCTGCACCTTGAGGTCTTTAAACCATGATTTGAGGACTTCAATAACTCAGATATAGGTTAGGGGTTTGTTACAGGAGTGGGTGGGTGAGATTCTGTGGCCTGCGTTGTGCAAGAGGTCAGACTAGATGATCATAATGGTCCCTTCTGACCTTAAAGTCTATGAGTCTATGCAGGCCATGTAGGTGAGGTCAGTGGCTGGTGTGGTTAGGTCCTGGGTTTAAATCCCAGTGAATCGCTCATGGTAAATGGTTAAATCTGTGGCTCCTTTAAATTCCTTCCTTTGTAAACTGCTTAGTTTCCTAAAGCTCAGAAGCGCTATATAAGAGCTATTTATTATCATTGCTATTTTCCATCCAGTTCTTTACAGCAATTGCTTACATGGAAAAGTAATACTAGGGAAGTATTTAATGTATTTATAGCTGTCTTTTTTAATATTCTTTAGCAGCTGGAAACAGGGACAGCTGGCACCATGTGACTAACCAGGTCTTTGCTCACTACTAGCAAGATTTCTGATGTAATGATTGGTTTGCTTCTATGGTATAAACTGTTGGAAGCATCTGCATGTAAGTAGGGATTTTAAATCAGAAAGAAATTTGGGGAGAAAGAACACTTTAGTGATGATGATCAACATCTAAAAAGTGCTTCAGAGATTATAGTAAGTGTTTTCCAGAGTGCACCTATATATTCAGATAAATGTAAGACTATTTGCAGTAGTGATATCTAGTGACGCCTATTAATGTTACGTAATCCATCTCCATGAGTACTACTTCTAATGTACCAAACCCTGGAGCAGCTTCAAACAGCTGCCTTCAAAAAACACAAACAGCCAGCCACAAAATATTTCCTCATTACTCCCAAATGTGGAATTTCCCCCCAAAATGACATTGCTCTGAGATGCAGGACAAGCGATATCCTAGAACAGTGACAGGTTTAAGTCTCAATATCTCATGAGCCATTAGGACTAGAAATGCCATTTTTTATTCCATTGGAGAAAAGAACATTTCCCCCTTTCAAAAAAAAAAAAAAAAAAGGAAGGTTTTTTTTTCTATAGATCCAGTACAGTGTTACATGTTAGACCTCAACTATCTGAGAAGATTTAGAGAAAAAGCTATTTTAGGGGTTTACTGATTATTTGGGGTTCTGAACAGTAGGACTTCAGTGTACTAAGACAGCCTATAGAAGCAGCAGATACAAAAATATCGATATATCTTTTAAAATAGTCTAAAACATTCCTAAAATAGTTTTGTTTTTTTCTGTAAAATATGTGGCATTAACAAAGTATATGGTCTGATCTGAATTTTTTAGTAGTACTATTTTTTATCCAACTGCAGATGGAATGCAATTTATATCATGGCTCTGCAATTTATCACATGGATATATTTACCACATAACTGATCTCTCACTTTTGGTACCTAACCTACTCTGCTGGGCCTGCAAAAAGCTGGGTGTTTGTACATATGACTGCACACTTTTCTCAGATCTTTGCAATATTTAAGAATTAAGTGACTTAAAGATAAAAATAGGAGCTGAAACTGCAAATTTCCTTTGTTTTTAATATGTTGCAACAACCATGTGGTATTTTAATGTAGACTTTTTATTTGCTTTAATTTATATAAAACTATGAGGCAAGGATAATTCTTTAATTACTCTACATTTCTTCTTGCTACTAAAATCGACTGCATTTCAATCATTGTCTAAGATTGCTTCAAGGTACACTGAAATTAACAAAAGCTCACTGCAACTTGACATATTCTCAAAGCACCACAGTAAGGTTTTTTGACTCAATTCATTGTGCCTCTCGGCCCCTGTATATTATGTCATTGTGTAGTACAGGGGCATTAACAAAAGCAGCCTTGACATGAGATATCGAAACAGTGTCTACTCTAACACCATTAAGAGCTTTAACACAGCACATATCTGTGTAAATACTAATGCCTGATGTTATTTCTCTGAGCTGAGAGTCCTTAGTTGACGGGAAACAGTGTATTTCAATTAGGGCTGTGTGGAGGGGAGAAAAAAATATCTCCACCTGCCAAATAACAAAATTTCACCAAACATTAAATATGTAATTGTTTCATCTTGAATTAGTACAAAGATAATTTTTTTTTCAGTTATGAACTGTCTGAATGTTGTGTCTTGTGTAGCATCAAACCCGTTGGAACATTGGAGTGACTTTTCTGAAGTGATGCTGCCAGCCATTGCATCATGCTGGGTACACCTTGTTTGAAATTTACTGCCTTCTCACAACTAGAGCTGTTGTGACTTGACCCCTGTGTGGCAATTTTCTTTTGAACTTTTGTGCAATCAAATCTTATTGGTACGTGTGATCCCTGAAAGCTCAATTTTCATTTTCAGAAAATGAACTTCATATAGGTATATGCATGTATTAGTATCAGTGTGCTTGTATAGTCCTGAGGTCAGCCACATAAGATGATCAGATGGTGTACTTAATCAATCACAACTAATCAATATATATCAAATAATTAATAATTCTGCATGTATTACATACTTACGATTAAGCTATGGAAATTTTAAAAAGTTACACACACAAATGTCACTAAAGTTTTTACAATTAATATATTTGAGGAAAAAACAGTCTGCTCCATGAGCAGAAAAAGAGTAATTGGGAAATTTGTTATGCATTATTCACTCAGTTCTAGTTATTCTTATCATTACTCAAACAGGTTAAACATTAATTTCTTTGCATTTTTAAAATATCTCATTAAAATATGCTTGCAATACACATTTTTTAAAAATCCCATAGAGGGCATTTGAAAAAAAATTCTGATTTCATGTTATAAAATAATTTAAATACAGGTTTAACTAATCATAAAAGAAGCATTTAGTAACTTTACAAAGTTTTCTTGTTGGCCAACTGGAACATAACTGGTGTGCTCCTTGACAGTTGCCAAGTAAGTTGAACTGGGCCTTAAATTATACTTCAGATTCTACAATCTAAAATCATATAATGGACATGTAAGGGTCCAATCCTGTAGCTAGTGAAGTCAGTTGAAGTTTTGCCATTGATTGCAATGGGAGCAGAATTGGAATTTTAATTTGACTAGAAAATCAAAATGAAATCAAACACACTCCTGTAAGCTGCTAAATGCCTTGTGGGAGGTTTTTAGCACCCTTGACTTGGGTGGGATCAAGCGATGTTATAAACTTCTCACTTCTGTAATATACCATATTGTTAAAGTAAATCGCAAAATATTTCAGAAATCTCTTTGTGATAGACAAAAAAGAAATCAAGTACTCTGTTTGAATTGCCAGTTGGTGTTAGCATTTCCAAAAGCAAACATATAATGCTAATGATATTAAAATTGCAAAACATTTAAATAAAATTCTTCCCTTGGGATGTTTGAGGTAATAATTAAACATTATTTCTTTGGCTTAAATTCCCCAATAAACTTTGTGGAGTTTCTCTGTATAGAAACATAGTTATTGTAAGGCCATATGTATTGGCCTTTGTTAAAATAAGCCCTTCAGAGACTTTGTTCTGAGAGAGATAGCAGAGGATTGTGCTGGGCAACTGCTCATCATCCCTGAGGGCGCTAACTTATGAGATCCCGTGGGGTTCCAACTTGCCACTTCTCCTGTACAGTATGTATGAAAAGCTAGTGTGGGGTCACTTTTGTGCTGCAGTGTCATCTCTGTGTGGATGATACTCAGCTCTACATTTCCTTTCTGTAGGACTCGTATTCCACAGTTTTGTTACTTTCCCAGTGTTTGAGAGAGAGTGAGAGAGAAAGAGAGAGATAGTTCTGTTTTAATTAAATCTCCCCTCTATCTGTGACACAACCTGGACAAAATGGTGATGCTTGTAAAGGTGGGGAAACATCTAGTTAAGCATGGGAGGCAATGCCTGGTCTATTTGTGACTGTGTTAGGACTGTCCTTAAGACATGCCTGTCTTATGGCCTGGTTGAATCCATCACTGCTCCTGTATTCCCATGCAACATTGGGCAGCACGTAGAATCAAGGTTTCTATAGTTGGTGGAGAAGTTGTATGTTTTCCTTTAATCAATTATCCATGCATTTCTCATTATGATGAATTCTATTTAAAGTAACCCTTGAAGTCCTCTTAAAAAATTTAGGGACCTGAGCCTGTATTCACCTGAATGAATGGCGAAGTTTCCAAAGACTTAACTGGTCCAGAATTAGACTTGTAGTGTAGCATGCAGCTGCCAGCCTTGTAAGAGGGACAGGTGATCATAACCTGATAATAGCAGTGGTCAAAGGTCTTCAGTGGTTCTTTTTTCATGATGGAGTAAAATTGGTGTTGGTGACAGTCTTTAAAACCCTGATGATCTGGGACCTTGCTACCTGAGATCCCAATAAACACCTTTACATTCCACTACAGAACTTAAAATTGCCTGCATTGGTTCTTATAATAGAATATGAGGATTAATCAGAACTGACTTCTTATTTGGGGACCTTTCTTTTGGAACTCCTTGTCCTGGAAGCTCCACCACATCAGAGTTTGGTGAGCTTTAGAACAAAGTGTAAGATTCTTTTATTTAATACCCTGCTCACCCTTTTTTCCTGCAAAGATAGAGATATTTATTTGCTCATTATAAGTAGCCTCTAGCTTATGGTTCATTTCTGTATAAAAGTGTATAAAGGCTATAAAATGTGATGCATGCATACTGTTGTCTAAATGACTATTTTTCTGCAGTCAACATAATATCAGGGTGCCTAAAGAGATTTTTCTTTCTTAAATTTTTGTCGTTTACTTATTCTAGCCTTACAAGATCAAAGAAGGTATTGATTGGTGTTCCAGTCCAAATTATTTTACTTCCATATCTAATTGACAAATATTTAATATTCACTATAATGAATATAAGACCTTAAGATGTTAATATCAAACTTGTAATTCATAGGTGAAGTGTAAATTCAGCATAATTTGTGTGTGCAGCATAAATGTGTTTGCAACTTTTCCCTTTTACTGTCTTCCTCTACTCTCATTTTTCTCTATTTATTTTAGTACAAATTCAGTTTTATTACACTAATTAGAAAAATGCCAAAATACAAATGTTCTTTGACTAGTGAAGCCTTTTTTTACACCTCGTCTTGAGGTTAACAAGGGCTTTGCTACCTTGATAGCTTCCTCCTTTCTTGGCACTGATACAGATTTGAATAGGGCCTATGGGAACTGGAAACTACAACATCAAAAAGCATTATATCTGCTAAATGAACCTGTAGACAATATAGGAGACTCTTCACTTCTGATAAAAACAGAACTATCTCCTGCAGGATTCTGGGTGTTTGTTTTGGGCCATTTTGTAAAAAGACTTACTCTGTGAATCATGTAGCTGTGATTTCTACATTAATGAAGGACACTAAGGAGCTTCAAAATTTCATGGAAAAACTGGAAAGAACAAAGATGTGTGAAAATATGAGGTGTCGCAAAAATCTTTGGACAGTACAATGTGTGAGCTATTAACCATTTGTACAAGACAGTGATTACATCTTCTGTGCTGTTAAGAACACTGCTGATTTCACTAATAGATCTTTGGAAAATCTTGTTTAAGTATCTTCCCGTCTAGTATGCTCTTTTTTGTTTTTTTCGCCATTCTGTCTCTCTTAAATGTTAGTAGTAAATATTTATATTTTGGTGCTGCCCAAAGACCTCTGTGTGGATTGTTCTTGGCACTGTACAAAGGTAGACTAGAAATGATCAACCCTCAAGTACCACTTCCTTCACTGCTGTTTCCTTTTGATTGATATGTGTCCTGTTTTTATGTTGATTTAAGGCTCTCCTTCACATCCCTCCTTTAACTCTCCTTTGCTGTGATGGGTACAGCCAGGATACAGCCTCTGCCTCTTGCTTCCTTCTGCTGAAGCAGATGAATACTAAAGTTGGCAATGGTTAGTCTCCTGATGACCACTGTCTATTGTTCTGGTCAATATTCAGGTTTCAGAGTAGCAGCCATGTTAGTCTGTATCCGCAAAAAGAACAGGAGTACTTGTGGCACTTTAGAGACTAATAGGGTGACCAGGCAGCAAGTGTGAAAAATTGGGATGGGGTGGGGGGTAATAGGAGCCTATATAAGAAAAAGACCCCAAAATTGGGACTGCCCCTATAAAATCGGGACATCTGATCACCCTAGAGACTAACAAATTTATTTGTACATTGGCCAAACTGGACAGTCTCTACGCAAAAGAATAAATGGACACAAATCTGACATCAGGAATCATAATGTTCAAAAACCAGTAGGAGAACACTTCAACTTCTCTTGTCACTCAGTAACAGACTTAAGGTGGCAATTTTGCAACAGAAAAGCTTCAAAAACAGACTCCAACAAGAAACTGCTGAACTTGAATTAATTTGCAAACTAGATAGCATTAATTTGTGCTTGAATAGAGACTGGGAGTGGCTGGGTCATTACACAAATTGAATCTATTTCCCCACGTTAAGTATCCTCACACCTTCTTGTCAACTGTCTGAAATGGACCATCTTGAGTATCACTACAAAAGTTTTTTTTTTCCTCCTGCTGATAATAGCTCATCTTAATTAATTAGCATCTTAGAGTTGGTATGGCAACTTCCACCTTTTCATGTTCTCTGTATGTACATATATCTTCTTACTATATGTTCCAGTCTATGAATCTGATGAAGTGGGCTGTAGCCCACGAAAGCTTATGCTCAAATAAATTTGTTAGTCTCTAAAGGTGCCACAAGTACTCCTGGTCAATATTGTCTCACTGTTTCCTTGAACTCCTCTGTTGGTCTGCCTCTATCCTTGTTATTTCGTGTCTTATTCTTAGGGTATGTCTACACTACCCGCTGGATGGGTGGGTAGCGATCAATCTACTGGGGATCAATTTATCGCATGTAGTGTAGACGCGATAGATCGATCCCCGATTGCTCTCCCGTCGACTGCTGAACTCCAGCTCAGCAAGAGGCGGAAGCAAAGTTGACGGGGGAGCCGCGGCCATTGATCCCGCACCGTGAGGACGCAAAAAAGTAATTCTAAGCCGATCTAAGATACGTCGACTTCAGCTATACTCGAAGCTGAAGTTGCGTATCAGAGATAGATTCCCCCCCTCCCCAGTGTAGACCAGGCCTTAGATTAGTAGCTCTGTGGGGAAGGGACTGTCTTTTGGTTCTGTGTTTGTACAGGACCTAGTGTAATGATCTTTGCCTGGGATTCCTAGGCATCACAGTAATACAAATAATAATAATTAATAGTTAGCAACCAAGATACAGCCTTTGCCTCTTGCTTCCTTCTGCTGAAGCAGTTGAATGCTAAAGTTGACAAAGTGTTGTGGGAGAAACTTAAGAGCAGAGAAAATGGGCCTGTGAAATGGTTAAAAGAGGAACTGATTTTATTTTTAAATGTAAAAATGTTGGCCTCACTCCCCTCTTTTTCTTCACTTTCTAACATCCTTCACTTGTCTTAAATGACGTGCATGGTTCCTATGTTTACTATAGCTGGCTGAAAAACAGAGTATCAATTTTGCAAATACTAATTATTTTGAAATCATTTTTGTTCTGGACTGGAACCATGTGATGGAAAATTCAGACAGGTGTGAACTGAAAACTGTTGAAAGAAAAAAGTTGATGTTTTGCACTGAAAATAATTTAAACTTCAATATTTTGACCTGGAGAACAGAGTCAGAGTGGCCATTTTATGTTTAAATTTGGTAACAAACTAACTTTTGTAATAATCTTTCATTTTTAGAGTGTTATATTTTTCATTGTGGTACAGTATAGGTGAACATTTCCCATGCGTGACAGTCTTTCTTATAAGTGAAGGCATATTTACTACAAAAATAAATTCTCTCAAAAAGGAATCATTCTGTTTTAAAGCAAAGATGTATTTTATTGCCTTCTGTGCCTTTCAAACCTCCCTCTCCCACACATACACACATGCCCACCATTGCCTATACTTATGCTGCTAAAGACATCAACACTGCTATAAGTCTACCCGAGGCAGAATCTGTAAAGCCAGTCAGTCACAAATTTGTTTCAGCACTTAAACAATGTAGATTCACTGACATATATCTGTGGCTGTCTTTCTTTGAAATCAGTTTCTCTGAAGAACAAAATTTGTGCCAGACATGTTAAAATCAAGAAACTTGCTGCCTACCACAGTTCCAGTCATCCAAAAACAAGCTTAGATCCACTTTTTCATCAACTGCAGGATCAATGAACATGCTTCATTTTAGTCTGAATACTTTCATCTATAAATGTGTATTCATTCCTGATCCCAGTTCTGCTACGGTTAATTAAAACAAAACTCTGCTTAAATCCATCTCACTGTAACTGGAGAATCTTTAAAAAGCGACAAAGAGTCCTAGTAAAGTTATTTGTGTAAACTTACACTATTTTAAGCATCACAAAAGCAAGGTTTTTATTTAGCACTGTGATACCAGGAAGGGGACTTATTAAGACAATGAATTAATTGCACTCATGTCAGAAATCTCAATCCCTACCCAGATGCAACAGATAAATGAAGCCATCTTGATAGATACAATAGTGACCTTGTTATTACACTACCAGAGCTCCTCTGGTTTTTCTCTTAGACACCAGGACAGTCTATTTCCCTGAAAATAGCCAATAGTATTTAAAAACCCAGAGTGTTATACTCATCATCACTTCACCTTCACATTTCTAATTCTCACTGAATTTGCTGCATTTAGTAATATGGCTTCAGATAGTATCAGCAAGTAGTACCTATCTTTTCTCACTGAATAAGTTTACTTTACCTTCTTTCAATGTGCTTAATGTACTCTTGGGTTTAAAGGTTTGACCTGAACTGTTTTGCTGTATACACAGAGTATTTTCACAGGAAAGTACAAACATATATTGTTGACATGTCTTGTTTGCTATCATCATCTCTCAAAACGAACGTGCACTTAGATGATCTAGTCAGTATTAGCAGGTTCTCTCTCAGTCACAACCAGGAACAGAGCTTGTACAAAGAAATCAGGGTCTTAACTTCCAGAGCTGAACAGGTGGCTCTTCAAAAGATAAATCTCTCATTCAGAATCTCCCAATTGGTAGGTCTGGCTTGTGTGGAAAATTCAGTAGACCTAAATATTAGCCATATTTTCCATCATAGTTTGCTGTCATGGTGCAGCAAGTTTCTTTGTTTGCTTGTTCAGCTTGAGATACATTTCTTTCCTAAATTGTTACATGTTTAGAACATTATCATAAAGCCAATTATTTTGAAAATGTGTTTCTTGCATATCTTTATGTAGTAAAATTGAATAGAAATAGACCCACAATAGAATATGTAAAATAGAAATCAACAGGACAATTAAAAATCACCAGCCAAAGAATAATTGGTTATTCAGTTAAGAGTAGCAGTTTGTTTTGTTTACCAGGGAACACGTTCTATTTTTTTTTTAAAGTATTATTCATCATCATATGGTTAAGTAGGACCCAATCCTGAGAGGTGCTGAGTGCCACCAATTCCCAATACAGACACCTTGTAAGTATCAAGGACACAAAAAGGGGGTTCATGAGTTTTCATTAGGTAGCAAGTTAAATTTGTCACCCTCCTCTTAACCAATCTGTCTTCATTATAAGAATGCTGAGGTCCACCAGAAACATACTCTTTTTATAAGACAGCTGGACAGAAATAGATCTTATAAAGTTTTTTGAATATTGTTTCTAAAGTTCTTATTCTAAATGCACAGAGATTGGAAAAAATGCTTAGAAAGCTAGAAATCTGCAACATGCCCAGAACTTAAAATGTGCACAAGAACTTAATGTCCTAATTCAAACTTGCTGAACCAAAGAGAATGCTATATTAATTCTGATATGGGCAAAAAGTACTAACTGCAGCAGATTTTCAACACTGGCTCATCATGAACTGTGGACGACGGACATCTCATCTATCTGAATAGGATTAAAGGACATACATTGTGAAAGGAAACATAGATTTAGCTACATTTCTCCATTTTAATTTTCAGTTTTCATAAGCAATAAATGTGAATATTGCTAAATTTTATTTCTTGCAACAAAATTTTAGTCATGCACAGAGCTGAGAAAATTATCCAGAAAATATAGGTAAAAAGCTAAAGCAGAGGTGAGCATCTGACATTTGTTAGAAGGACCGCAAATGTGGAAGAGAGAAAAGGCCTGATCCTAATCTCTTTATGGAGGCTAACTTAACTTAAATTTGTTCTCTGTTATAGTCAGGTTATAGAAGGGGTGGCTCCAGGCACCAGCAAAACAAGCAGGTGCTTGGGGCAGCCCAAGCAAGCAGGTGCTTGCGACGGCAGGGATCCAGCATGGAACCAACAGGGGGCCCTGGGAGCTGTAGTTCCTTGGTTAGCTCCCTGCCTATAGAGCCAGCCCTGGAGCAGGGAAAGAACTACATTTCCCAGCATTCCCTTGGCCACTACCAACAGGAAAGAGGGGGAGGGAGTGAGGAAGATGAGTCCTCATGCTGCAGCCTGCTGTGAATGGAGAGCTGCACTGTGAGTTGGGATACCATATTTTAACATTCAAAAAATAAGACACTCCACGGGGAGGGAGGGTAGCCCCCATCCACTCCCTCCGACTGCCCCCCACAGAAACCCCAACCCTTCCAACCCCCCCTGCTCCCTGTCCCCTGATCACCCCCCTCCCAGGATCCCTGCCCCAACTGCCCCCAAGGACTCCACCCCCTATCTAAGCCCCACTGGTCCTTGTCCCCTGATTGCCCCTACCTGTCCCCTGACAAACCTCTGGAACTCCCATGCCTATCCAACTGCTGCCTGTCTCCTGACTGCCCCCCCGAACCACTGACCCATCTAACCCCCGCCCCATCTAACCTCCCCTTCTCCCTGCCCCTGACTGCCCCCCCCCGAACATCTGCCCCATCCAACCCCCCCTTCTTCCTGTTCCTTGACTGCCGCCCTGGAACCCCCTACCCCTTCTCCAACCCCCCAGTCCCCTTACCGTGCCAAGCTCAGTTTGGGCAGCTGTTACTTCATTTCTTCCAAATCAAATATACTGATCCACTGTAACTTGCTGTAGAAAAAGGATAAAATTGAGCAAGAAATGCTTCCCAGTGGTTATTAGGACTGGAATTGCTATTTTCAACAGCCATTGCCTTTTTTGTTTGTTTGTTTGTTTGTTTGTTTGTTTGTTTGTTTGTTTGTTTGTTTGTTTGTTTAAAAGGAAGACAGTGATATTGCATTGGCAAATTCCCCATAGAAAGAAAGAGTGGAACAAAAGAATAATAAAGGCACCTCAACTTTTCCTCATTTATGTAGGAAGTCTTATAATATGCATCCAGATATCCTCCAATCACACAAGCTGAAAATTGTTTCACTTTACAGCAGTTCTGTAACCATATGGGAACCAATCCTGTCTGTGTTCTGTGCACATCTAAAATTCCTGCTGAATGACCTTCCCTGGGAGTGAGTTACCAGTGACCCAGGGCTGCGGTGGAAGGAGGGTGCAGGTGGGGGGGGAGCCCAGGGCTGGGGTGGCAGGAGGTGTTTGTAGGGGGCAATGGTTGGGGGGGGGAGAGCCCAGTACTGGGGCGGCAGGGGGGTGCGGGTCGGGGGAGGAGAGCCCAGGGCTGGGGCGGCAGCGGGGGGGTGCGTCGAGGAGCCCAGGGCTGGGATGGGGGGGCAGTCAACATTTTTTTTGCTTGGGGCGGCAAAAAACCTAGAGCCGGCCCTGGGTTATTGTCAGGTAGGAGTTGCTTGCATAGAGCTATCTTATTGGGGCCCAGTGTGTTTCTACTCTGTGATTACAGGCTATTTGAACTTCCTGATCTTTCTGTTGCATCATGCATCACCATTCTCCTCCACCCTTCTCTTTAGCATTTGCTAGTAAGTTACTTGTTTTTTTGTTTTTTGTTTTCATAATTGGCTTAATAAAGGCTATACATTGAGAAAGAAAGGAAGTACACCTCTACCTCGATATAATGCTGTCCTCGGGAGCCAAAAAATCTTACTGCATTATAGGTGAAACCGCATTATATAGAACTTGGTTTGATCCGCGGTAGTGCACAGCCCTGCCCCCCCGGAGCACTGCTTTACCGTGTTATATCCAAATTCATGTTATATCGGGTCGCGTTATATTGGGGTAGAGGTGTAGAATACAACTAATGGTCTTTCATTTTAATCAAGTGGCTGTAGCTTGTTATTAGGGTCATTTTCCTCCAGGGCCTAAATCGTATTTTTTGTCTACAGAGGCACTGTTCTGAGGTCATCCATTCATTTCAGGCTGCACATTTAAACTGAATACATTACATTGATATTTACTCATGGGCAGACAGAGAGCAGCACCACTGTAATATTACAGTGTTAAGTGATAACACTGGGGCCCATTCTCCAAGTGCAGAGAATCTTCCTCTGCCATGTAAAAACAGGGTTACCATCCTCCCTGTCAAGGCCCTGTCCTTGGTCCAGACCAAATGGAGGTCACACCACATGTCTTGAGATCCGTGATTGGGAGTTGGGTCCAGGGAGAAGTGAGCAGGATGGGGCTTGGTAGGGATGTGCACCATCTTGCCTACCCTGACTTCCAATGGAGCAGGACTACCAGGAAGTTGGGGTTGAGGGGAGTGCCAGGAGTACAGGCTGGTAAAAGAAGAAGAGAAAAATGTTGTGAGGACAGATGCAGATACAGATAAATATATGGAGGAAGAGAATTAAAATATCCTCTTGAAAATACATAAACTATAAAATCTGAAAAGACAGGGGAAACTAATAAAACAGATGAAAATAAATACAGTAGAGCACATGTACTCAGTATGTAGCTCCACTGCCTAATCAATGATACACACTTGTGCCAGTTTAGCCTTTGAGGACTAATCATTCTTACTACTAGATGCTTGCTGCATCACTTGTTCTTCTGTCCTAAGACTTCTGCCATCCAATGGTTCCAGAGATATTCTCTATATTTAATATGGAGACGCTTTCAAGTAGGTGGGATTTTATAAAGGTTTTCACTGTATATTTAATATATACTAGACTGGCTACATTCATATAAGGAGTGTTTTCTCTTGAATAAGCTTGGGCATGTGATATTTTGTGTTAACATCACACAGTGTGGATCATGGCAGTGATTGAAAAATCATAGTATCTTTACTCTCAAAGTATCATTAATTAAGTAAAAAGAAAGTGAGCAGAATTGTTGGTTAAAGGAAGGCATTGATAATTGTATGTACAATAAAAGGTCCATTGTTTTAGTGGGATAACAAAACTCCAAGTGTGTCATCTGATCAAACAAGCAAGCATTGTGGTTAGGAAGGCCTGAGCACCAGCAGTTGGAAATGCATACAGTGGGACTTTAAGATACACAATACATTCTTTGCAAGGGAAAAGTATTGCTGCCGGTAGGGTAAGGGCTAAAATACCAGCTAGTGTGCTGGAGGATGTGCTGTCTTTTTAAGCATGAGACCAGCAGTACCACTGGATTAAATTCTTAACCTAAAAATCAGTGGAGAAAGCAAACAAGAGAAACACTGTTTTTGCTCCTGGCATTGATGGTAATAAAGACGCTGCTAATGGAAAACTGCAGAATTGACAAGTTCTTTAAACTAAGATGGCATACATCTAGCAGTCAATATATCAGTGCTTTCATGTCTCTTCACTCAAAGAAACAAAAGACCAGTATCCACTAACCCCTCTCTACCATGTTGATTATACAAGATCAAAGTCTAGGAAGTTGCCCACCAACAAGGGTGTTTCCTAATATATAGTTAACCTTGTCTCAACATCCCAACAAGCTGTTCTGAAATATGGCAATTGCTGAGATGGGGTAGATACCAGCCTTCTGGCTTTTTCAACAACTGATGGTGCATTTTCTGCATGCTGGCATGTATCAGACTCTCCCCGTCCCTTGAGATGTCTGTTTAGGCAGGGACAGAATCCGGTTTTGGACACCAGAGGTGGGAGCAATACATTAAGTGATGGTAAAAGGAGGAGTAGGGCTTAGTTTGGGAAACAAAGGCATAAAATGGAGCCCCCTTCCATCATGCCAATATAAGTACTTAGAGAAGATGGAAGGGGTAAAAGTTGAGGATTACTCTGATATCTCATCCTCTCCTTCACTCACTCCAACAATCTACCAATGTTGCAGTGTGGGGCACAGACCAACTGGCAAAGATGAGAAAACAAGAGGAAACAAAGGCAGACTGAAGTTAATAGGTTAGCTCTGTGTAAGCTTGAAAGCTTCTCTCCTCACCCACCTTGTTTCTCTACTATCCTGTGACCAACATGGCTACAACAACATTGCACAATGTATTCAAGAACAGGTGTCTGGTTACTTGTTTGTTTGTTTGTTTGTTTGTTTTCATTCTATGGATTCATTATGAGTATTTTGGGGAAAATATTTGCTCTTTGAGCAGTGTTGGTTAATAACAATTGATAGGTCACATACTTTATCAAAGAAAAATTGCCACTAACATTTTTAATTCTTCCAGTTTTAATCAATGCATAAACAAAACTTTTGGGGTTAATTTAAATTTAGGTATTTAAATCCAAAGCACTCCAAAATCTGAAAGAGTTCAGATTCAAAGTTCTGATTGTGGCCTATCTTTCATAAATATGTATTTACTCAGTGTTTGTATTGGATACCTTTCATCAAATTGACTGAAACTGCTCCTTTGGAGCCATGGTAATCTGTTAGACAACAGTGCAGAAAATATGTTTGTGTTCCCTGGGCAAATGAAAGTTCAACCACTTGCATGGCAATTATTCATAAAATATGAAGTATATTTTCAACGAATGATCACAAGCACAGTGGGTCAAAACATGAAAACCTGTTAAAAAAATCAAAACTTTGAAGTTGGTTTTGTTTTGAAATGCACCCATGTTCTTATTTTGTTTAGTCACTATGTTACAAAATATTTACTAGAACACTTGATTTTTGTTAAACAAAAATACTAACCACCTGAGCAATTTTAATAGGATTTTTAAGGCAATTTTTTGGTTTAAAAAACTCTGTTCAGAAAGCTTGATCGGCTCTATAACATGAAAGTTAGTTCCCTAATTCGGAAGATTTGCAGTAATTGATGAAGCTATTTAAAAAAATATATGAATGTTCAAACTCTTGCCAGTATCCACCCTGTTTCTAAATTCACTCAAGTTGCTACTTATATAAGGTTCCAGCTCAAGAACAGGTTTTTTTTGGTTTTGTATTTTTTTAAGTAAAACTTCAAAAGAAATCTATGCAGCTATATTAGGGCTGGTCTGAAAACAACATTTCCATTTTGTGAAAAAAAATTGAGATTTCAAAATTTTTTTTGTTTCATTGTGGGATGGAGGGGGAGCAGCGGCGCGCGAAACGGCCGCTCGGGATCGCCCCCCCTCCCAGGTTTGAGAGCCTGGGAGGGAGGGGGAGATGCCAAGTGGCCGTAGCGCGTGAAACAGCTGATTCGCGCGCCCTGGCAGCAGCAGCGGAGGTGAGCTAGGGCGGCCGGGGCACATTTTTTAGGGGTGGCATTCTGGCGCCGGCCGTGCCGCCCCTAAAAATGTGCCGCCCGAAGCACCAGCTTGTTTTGCTGGTGCCTAGAGTCGGCCCTGTGTATGGTAAAGGAGGATGTTGTCTGCGGGACACTTGCCTGATTTGTTGCAGAAGTTGGAAATGAACAAGGCAGGGGATTACAGGAAGAAAAAGGATAGTCTCATGGTTAAGACAGTTGAATCCTGTCCTTGGGAATTGTTTTCTATCCCTGTCTCTGCCACAGTGTTATTGTGTTGCTAGGCAAGTCACTTAAACTAAACTTTTCCTTGGTTGTCACTAATTGTGTGTTTCTCGTTTTATGGGGGGGGTTCACTCAAGGTTCTGGGGCCTGATTTGCAGAAGTACTCTGCACTCAGAGCTGCAACTGAACTCAATGAGAGCTGTGCTTCTCACATATAAAATATTTTATAATGCTAAGTAGTCAGAAAACTCAGGACCTACGTGTCACAAATAGAGTACACCTAAAATTCGTAGATACTGTTAACACTTTTTGACCTGAGCAGCTAGTCAAAGTCCAGGGCCCTGACGGTGTTTCGGCTGGGAGTAGAAATTGACAATGGAGTCTGATTTTTCTTTAATGCAGTCTTGTGTGTTTACAAGGAATGTACAAAGAGCTGCTGCTCTGCATCACAAAAACAGAAGATACGTTCTTCACTTATAGCCCCAAATTCTTTTTCTTAGCACTTGACCCAGAATCCCTCTTTCTCACTTCTTGTTGAGTTATATGCTGTGCTCACCCAGGCTGTCCCACTGTTTCTCCTAGCACAGGTGCCGGCTTCCCATTGTCCTGGGTAGGTGCTCAACTCCTGCTCAGACCCAGGCCCCACCCCCACTCCACCCCTTCCCCCAAGCCCACACCCTGCACTGCCTCTTTCCGCCCCCACTCCGCCTCTTCCCCGCCTCTTTTTGCTGCCTCCCCTGAGTGCCCTACTCTTCCTCCTCCTCCTCCTCCTCCTCCCTCCCAGTGCCTCCTGCACGCCGTGGAACAGCTGATCTTAGTGTACGAGAGGTGCTGGGAGGAAGGGAGCATCCACAGAGTCAGCATCTGTGTTTCCTAGTCTGCCTTCCTCCAGCTTCATGTCCCTCCCCCTTAGTCTCGCACACATAGGTCAGTTCCATCAACCAAAAGCCCCAAGCCTTGCATTTTAAAACCTTGGGTTATGAGATGCAGCATTTCCATGTGCCTATGTTTTGGGGTGCTACTGTATAGCTTCAGCCACCTGATTACAATGGCCTCTTTACATTTATTCTGAATGGAAGGCAGCAGCCAGGCCTGACCCTGAAAAATGTTTAGCACAACCCTGATACCTTAATCTCTCTGTGCCTCCATTCTCTATTAAATGGATATACCACCATCTTGCAAGGATGTCATGGAAATGAATTCATTCACATTTGTGAAGCACTTAGATATCATAGTGATGAGTTCCCTTGAAAAAAACAATGTGGAAATGAATACTACTTCTTTGAGTAGTGTCCTCATGGGAACTGAGGGCAGTTCACCCATGCAGCTTTATATATCCTCACTACGGGGCACAAGGATGTCTGGAGCACATGCATGGGCCAAAAGAGGCACAGCTACCAAAAATCTCCAATCAGAGGTATAGGGTGCATGCACTCCTGAAGTGAAGCACCCAGAAGGAGACACACCTCAAAGAATTCCAGTTACTGCACAAGATGAATAGTCTCCTTCTCTCTTCACAGCAGGGTTTGAATAATGTGCAGTAAATAAGGGATGGGGCTACATATTAAACAATGAGGTGAAACCACAATACTGAATAGCTATTTATTAAATGAGCACTGTCTGGTGCTGTGGCCACTAGGTCATGCTGCCTCCCTTCATATGCCAGATAAGTAGAAATAAAAATGGTGTTCATGGAAACATTAAACCATGCATTTCTTACCTGACAAGAAGGGAAGTAAACTATATAATTTTAACATTTCTGTATATGTCATACTTGGCATAGGATGCCCAGACAGCAGAAACTTTTTATAAAGTCTGTGATGCCCAGCATAGAAATTATAAAGTTTTCATGGACCAATTAAAGTAATTAAAATAAAATAAAATTTTGCATCGACCAACTGCAGTCATTAAGAGAAAATGGCAGATCTCACTGATAGATTGATAGATTAATAGATTAAGGCCAGAAGGATTATCTAGTCAGGCCTGTATATCCCAAGCCATTAAATTTAACCCCTTTATAGAGCTCCATAATGTGTTCTAGAAAAGCATCCAATTTTGATTTTGAGACATCAATAGTTGGAGAATCCACCACTTCCCTTGATCGTTTGGTACAATGGTTAATCAACATCGCTTTAAAAATTTTGTATCTTGTTTCTTATCTGAATTTGTCTGATGTCAGCATCTAGCCATTAATTCTTATTATGCTATTTTCCTGCTAGATTAAAGAGCCCTTTTAGCACCTGGTATTTTCTGCCCATGATGGTATTTAGACACTGTAATCAAGTCACCTCTTCATCTTTCTTTTGAGAAACTAAACAAATTGAGCTCTTTAAGTCTTTCACTCCAAAGCATTTTCTCCAGTTCTCAAATTATTTTTGCTGCTGTTTTCTGCACCCAGTCCAATTTTTCAACACCAATTTTAAAACGTGGACACAGAATTGTATGCAGTATTCCAGCATCAGTCTCACCAATTCAAAGGTAAATTCACATCATCTCCTTACTCATTACTACCTTTATTCGTCCAAGGATCACATTAGCCTTTTTGCCACAGCATCACACCGGGAATTCATGTTGTGTTGCTTGTCCACTATGACACCTAAATCCTTTTCATAGTATCTGCTGTCCAAGATATAATCCCTCTTTCTGACGCTCTGGCCTGCATTCCTCATTTGAAGATGTATAATTTTGCCTTTTGGTGTGTTAAAAACATATTTTGTTTGACTGGGCCCAGCTTACAAAGTAATTATTGAACACTCACCAGTCTTTGTGTCATCTACAAATTTTATCAGCAACTTTTTTATATTTATTTCCAGATCATTGTCAAAAGGTGGAATATCATTGGGCCTAGACATATCCCTGTACAACCCCTCTAGAAACTCCCTTTTTGATGATAATTTCCCATTGAGAGATCTCAAAAAGTTGTCAATTAGACAGTTCTTAATCCATTTAAGGTGTGCCTTATTGATATCATATAGTGCTATTTTTTCATCAGAATGTGGTGCAGTACTAAGCCAAACACCTTACAAAAATCTACATATAGCACGTGTACAGTTCCCTTTGTCGACCAAACAATGAAATCAGTGTTGTTTAACAAAATCTATTTCATTAAACCTGTTGACTGATATTCCCATCTTTAAATTCTTTATCAATTGAATCTCCATATCAACTTTTCCATTATTTTACCTGGAACTGATATCAGCCTAACTAGCCTATAGTTACCCAGGTCATGCCTCTGGCCCTTTTTGAATACTGGCACAACATTAACACGCTTTCAATATTCTAGAATTTCCCTGGTAATCTAACATTAGTTCCAAATTAACATCAGTTGGGCAGAAATCTCCTGATTTCTTTTAAGACTCTTGGGTGCATATTATTCAGGCCAGTTGATTTAAAAATATTTATCTCAAGCAGCTGTTATGTAACATATTCCTTAGTTACTAGTAGATTGGAAAGTACTTAATCATCCTCAGATGATTCTAAGTACATCATCTTGCTTCTTTCCAAATGCAGACAATAAATATTTATTGAAGATTACAGCCTTCTCTGTATTATTAACAATGTTACCATCTCCATCTGATGATGGGCATATACCATTTTTAAGTATATTAGGAACAAAAGAAATCTTAAACTCCTTATAGTTATTAGGCCTGTCAGCTAAAGACATTTTTTCTGTCATCCTTAGCTTCCCATCTCAATTTTCACATCTCATAACTTCTAATTTATATTTTATTGATATATATTTCCCCCTTTTTTATTTGTTATATGTTGATTTTAGATTTCTGACTAATGCCTTCACTTCCTTACAGAATCAGGATGGCTAGAAGTTTCCCTCTTTCTTAATTCTGGAAACATGGCCTTTTGGCCATCTAATGAACTGTTCTTTAAGAAGTTCCAATTTTCTTATACATTTTTCTGTCTACATTTTTCATTGCTTTGTGTAAATTAGCCTTTTTGAAGCACCAAGTATATATATTTACTGGTTGCAACTGTCTTCTCTGCCAACATTGAATATATTCAGGTCATGATCACTGATCCCTACACAAGTATCAGCTTCCAGTCCAGTGATTAATTAGTCTTTATCCATCCTAATGAGGCCCAAATACCTTGTGTAATGTCTCTTGTGTTGGAAAAATATCATACACAAGTTTTAGAAACTACAATGATGTTTTATAACTACACTTTTTGTTTGTTTGTTTGTTTCCACACATTAGACAGGAGGTTAAGGAGTAACTCATCCTATTCTCTGAATTGATTTAGTGGTCTGTAGCAGTCACCCACCAGTAACAGTATAAAGTCTACACAGACTGAAACAGACTTTTCAAACTGTGTGTATCTCAGGTACAAATGGCCATGAAGTTTGGGCAGCAGGCAAGGAACAGTATGGGTTGTACATGGGTCAGGTCTGGGAAGATCAGGAAGGAAATGGGAGACATAGAAATGGTGGAATAAACTGGTCAGTCAGGTTATGACTCCTTCTTCTGGTGCCCTCCCTTTCTTCTTTTGATTGTTTCCCTGGGTCTCCTTCTTTTTTTTGTTTTTTTGTTTTTTTAATCATCATTTGTATTTCACTTTGTATATGAAAGTTAATATGATTGATAGTTTTGTGATCTGTTTCATAACTTCAACTGTATTGTTTGGTTCTTTTATTTATTATGTTATACGCAAAATTCATTTTTAAAGGAATTGGAAGAATGAAAGCCACATGGGAGAGTATCTGAACTGCAGCATTGAACATGTTGTTGCAGGAGGCAATCTGTGAAGGAATGAGGTCCATTCCTATTCTCCTTTCATTGTAGTCCCCAAGCATCCTGTACCACTTGTAAACATACCACCTTAATTCCAGCCCGTGACATGACAGCCTTCAATTTCTATTTTTAATCTTATTTTTTTAGAAAAAATCACTTTTATAATATGCTACCTGCAAACTGTACGTGTGAACTATAGAGCATTGGTCTAATGTCATTGATAAGAAGCATAATTCTTCATCACCACACTAACCTTTGCTCTTACTATGTAGTTGCCATAATTTCATGATCTGGACTTATAAGGCATAAATACATAGATATATTAGTTTTGTATGTAATGTGTAATTGGTGCCCCATGGAATATCTGAACAGTAGGAAATGACTGTCCTCAGCTTGGTATTGTCTAACAATAAGGAATTGATAAAGTACATTTTGATCTATTGATTGCATGTGGCTGTAAATTACACCAGAGTTTGTGAAACAATTGTATGGTTGGAATGAAGAGGAAGCCAATTGGCTTTACCTTTTGTGTTTTGTCAGAAATAGGTGTAGATTAAACAAAAAAGTTTGACAGATGGGGTATAAAATGAGCTAATGCTAAGAAATTATTTAGGGAAAAAATGCAGTACTTTTTTTAGCCAAAAGCATGTTCGGAGTAGAGGGAGGCAATAACCTATAAAATGAGTCAGATTGTGCTTGTTCTCTTACAGATGGAGAAAATACAGATTGGCCAAGAGCCATCAGATATGGTATAAAATTAAGTAACTTGGTGTCCTTTAATACGTTTGTTAAAGTTTCTTCATTTCATGACAGTTTCTTGAAAGTCATGTACTCAAAATATGAGATTATTGGAGAGAAATGTCTAAATAGAAGATGTTTTTATTCCTTAATAGTGTATCTGGCAGTGGCTGTGGGTGGATATTCTCTATCCACTTATTAGGTTGTTCCAATATCTAAAACTTTTACTGAAGATAGTAATTACTCATTTTTACCATTATGAATACTTTATTCTTATTAGAAGTTTAGGTCTACAAGGCATATTAAGTCCCCTAGTCATGAAGATATGAGCTATCACTTACACTTTTGTCTTGACATAGCAGCTGCCAAAGGAATTTTCACCAGCCTGACACAGCAGCTCAGGTTAACAAAATGGCCAAAGCAGTCAAGTAAGCATTACATTCATCCTGTCATTTCCAGCTGTCATTTCTTTCACTATATTTCCAACATTCCTAGTACAGCCCTGCACTTACAATGAATGTCTACTTCATAGAGTAGGCACCTCTGAATAGCAATGACATTGGTCTCAAATAATGTAGAACTTTTGGTGCCTCCATATGAAAATAATTAAATAGTGATCATGATGGCTTAGAGGGGAAGAATTTCTTGAGGGGAAAAGAAAGGTCTTGCAAAAGGAGGGTTGAAAGATCATTAGGATCCCAGCAAGAACAGAATTCAGTCAAGGCCCAGTGAAAAATATGCAAACAGTGACTTAAAGGTTGCATTTGGCTAAGGGCTAGTTTAGCTATAGAAAAGCTCCATTTTTATCCACCTGATAGAGATTCTGGGCCAGATCCGCAGCTGGTGTAAATTATCAGAGCTCCACTGACTTCAACAGAGATGTATCAGTTTGCACCAGCTGTTGATCTGTTTTTTTGCCTTTGAATCCACAAGGGTCTTTGTTTAAGCCTCAAGTGTAGTAATATACAGGGCACACAAATCTAGCCACCAAAGTCTTCTAAGTGGGTAGGCCAGCTCCAGTGTTTGCCCTCTATCTGAAAGATGCAGTGTGAGATGCACCAAGGGTCTGTCTACACTGCAACTGGAAGGTGTAATTCCCAGCATGGGTAGACATACATGCATTAGTTCTGCTCAAGTTAAGACCTAAAAATAGCAATGTGTGTCCCTGACAGCAGGGTGGCAGCTCAGACTAGCCACTCAATTACAATCTGCCTGATCACCTGGGTATGTACTCCTGCTACAGCCACACTGCTATTTTTAGGCACTAGCTAGAGCAGTGTATGTCTACCCACATGTATGTCTACCCACGCTGAAAATTAGACCTCCCATACCACAGATAACTCTTGCTCAGATAATGCTGGAGGGGAGAGAGGCAATAAGGAGTAGTCCAAAATAAAATTTGACCATGAACACATTTTTAGGATACATTAATTAAAGTGAGTCCACAACAGTTGCTCTTGATTTTGTAGTGATATTTTGTTGGGGGGCAGGGGGAGCTCTTCATATAGAATAACAAATATTGTGAAGAAAGGAAAAGGAGGATATTTTGATAGGTGGAGCTCTAGAATCAACTTATACATGTCAGATGAAATTACTGTGGTAGGGAAGGTGAGGATAACATAAAAGCTGGTTAAACTACATAATGTATGTAAATTAAAAGATGAATAAGTTCTTAATAAGAGCTCCTGAATAATACAGCTCTATGAGTATGTCAGTGAAAGTTAGGTTCTGTACTTGGCCAGCTGCCATAGGGTACAAGTACAGAGCACAGGGGAATGGATCTCTGGGGTGGAGACAGCCTGCCCACCAATGGAAGAAATGTTACAACCTTTAAAATTACAGCTAATTCAAGAGAAGGAACAGCAAGAAGAGAGAGAGGTGAGGGTAATGCAATCTATTGTTAAAATACGAAATTGTTGGGATAAACAATGTTGGCTAGACGTCAAAGAGGAAACAGGACTTCTGACATCATGAAAAACAGTACAAACTGCAGGAGGAAGTGAAGGTAGAAAGAGAGAAGGTAGAAGAGAGAAGAGGATGAGTGAGATGAAGAGGTAAATGGTATGGCTCTATATTTTATCTTTTCCTTCTCCTCAGTTCTTCCTCTCTGTCTTGTTTAATTTTTTGTTACTCACATTTTCCTCTCTTCTCCTGTTGCTTTGTCAATACTAGAACTCTCCCACTTCACTTCTTCTCTTAATTTTTTTGTGTTTAGAAATCAGGGACTTTCTTTGTTTCCCTTAATGAGGCAGGAACTTGAGCTGTGGGGCTCTTTAACTATGGTGTAGACATTCAGAGTTGGGCTGGAGACTTGGCTCTGGGACACTACAAGCGGAGAAGGTCCCAGAACCCAAGATTCAAGTCTGAGCCCAAAACATCTAAACTCCAGTTTTACATCCCCATAAACTAAGCCCTATGAGCCTGAGTCAGCTGACACGGGCTAGCTGCAGGTGTTCAGTTGCTGTGTAGAAATACCCTCACAGCCTATGCGAGAGCCCTAACTACCAGCCTACAATGTCACATTCACTTTCTTTCCCCAGCCCAGAGACAATTCATTGTCATTCACTGTGGCATTTCATAGTCAGGCTGCTGCCTCTGCCTGAAAAAAAATCTGTTTTGAGCTGATTTCTTCCAACCAATACAGAATTTTTCAATTCATCAAATTTTGTTCTGTTTTTGATTTGGTTAAGGTTGAACCACATTTTTTTAAAACAATTTTCAGAAGTGCCAGGGCACCAAAAAAATAAAACCCCAAAACAATTATTTGCCCCACTCCACTTATGACCTTTGAAGCTCTCAGAGAAAAGCCTCTACACACGCCCATAACAGTAAAGACAAATTCAAATATATAGAAGTACAAATTTGGGGTTTTCTTCTTCCCTCAAAACTCATATTCAGATTAATGGGAGCAGCTGCACACTAAGGACCAGATTACCAGTGGCCTATGAGCAATGGGGAGCATAAGTGCCTCTCATTCTTGTGTAGCTGTGCAAGGACCGTCCACAAAAAATGGTTCCTGAACTCCTGCAGGACTGTTTGCTTACTCATGTGGGGAAAAAATGGGGGGTGGGGATGGGCAGGTCCCATCCCGTCTCTGCACTGGTCCGCAGATTGAGGGAACACACTATGACAACAAGCTGCATCAAGTGTAAGAGCTAATGCAGAGCATACCCACCACTCTGGGGGACAAAACTGGTCTGATAGATATGCCTTCCTTGGGCACCATCTCCCTAGTACTCCTCCTGGTTCAATGTAGCTCTCCAATGCCCCCCTGCTCAGGGTACAAACGTCACATCAAACTCCAGGGGGAAAACTGGATAAGGGTAGGTCCAACACCCGTTGGAGAAAGCAGTTTTTAAGAGGAAATCTCAAACTGTCAAAATGAGCCACCTAAACAGAGTTGTTAAGACAAGTCATCCATAAGAAACAATTTGTTCCAAACTGAAAATGATATTACTATAGGTGATCTCAGTGATGATCATAAGCCCTGAAATTATATACAGTATATGTAAGAATTAGAGGGCAGAAGAACAAGGTGGCATTTTCTGATAGGAAGAGCTCAAGCATCAAATTATGCATCCCAGAACAAACCTCCACTGAGGTGACGTCAGATAAAACATAAGCCCAGAAAACACACAGAAAGTAAGAGATGAAAGAGCTCTCAAGACAACATGCTTTTTTTTCAATTGATGTTGTAATAGTGTTGCTGGAACTTCATGTTTGAAGCTACCAAAAATTGTTCAAAATTAAATACAGCAAGAGATCATCCTGGTTCATTACTTCTCAATAGGCTGAAGATGTACTGATCAGAGAGCAGGCTGCTGATAAGGTAGCATTTTTTATAGAAAATGGGATTTAAGCATCAAAGTATTCATCTAATAACCAACTGCAATTTGAGATAGCTAAAAATAACAGTTTGCATCAGAACCTGCCTCCATTTTTTCCTTTCTACATGTGGTGTAGTTTAGCAATCATTTTCTGTGATAACAGATGTGGGTACTGTTTCATGCTGACATTTGGAGCTCTCTCTCTCTCTTTCTTTCACTCTCTCTAAAAAGCTTAAAACTGGTTGTAGGAATAGATGTACTCTGCAGTTCATTAGCTACAACATCTAGAGCTATATCAGAGAAATGAGAAGTCAACACAGCAGGGAAGAATATGATGATACAGCAGTTAGGGTTCAAGCATTAAAGTATACAGCCAATGAACTCTCTTCTGGGAGGTTTTGAATGTTACGTAACATGTGCATAAAAGATTGGAAGGCCTTTGTGGTAGGGACTGTCTTTTTGTTCCATATTTGTACAGCGCCTAGCACAGTGGAGTCCTGGTCTCTGGTAATACAAATAATTATTAACAATAAAGATACATTGAACAAAGATATGTGTGAGTTAATACAATATAGGGGTTGATTTCAAAAGCAATCAAATAATGCCCAAGTATTTGTGAGCTCCGTAAAAGAAGTTTTTAAGACAAATAATCTATTTGAAAAAATATTAAAAGTTAAATTAAGATAAAATGAGCTTTATGTGACCCTCTGAAATGGCCATTGGATTTCCTTTTTATAGAGGACAGAATAGCAAGGCAGCATTTTTGACTGGTGGAATTCAAGTAGTAAGTAAAATAAACTACATGAGTAGAATACTACTCTACTAAACTGCCAACATGATGGGTAAGAATAGAGGGACTTCAAAAGTTGACATAGAAAAGAAAATGTCAGGGTTCTCAGGAGGGGAAACACTTACACGAGTAGATGGTTAATACAGTTAGATTTCTGCAGCTATTCTGAAACTGTCAAAATTTGAATCCCACAATGTAATTGTCACAACAATTAACTCAGGGAAAAAATGAAAGCCATAATGAAGGAAACTCCTTTTCTCCATTCTGGAAACAGGATACATTAAATTATCAAGTGGGGAGAGTCTCAGCAGATTATTTTTGACATATGTAGTTCCACAGTAACAGAAATGTAAGTAGTGATGAATAAAAAAAGAGGTTTTGTTATATTTTTCCCAAGCCCCTTGTTTTTGGCAATATTTCATTGGAAGTTGTTTCTTGGACTTGGTGCTTTCTCTCCTGTGCTCTGTCAAGCAACTCTATTCAACCAATCCCTCTGGAGATCTCCTTGGTCTCGTATTCCAGAATGAGTTGCTGTCTTCTAAACCAGATGAAACCCTAGAACTTGCAAGTCACTTTGACTGCTATCTTAGGTTCCTATATGATCCCCATTACCTCACAATTTTAATGTGGTTATCCTCACAACACCCTATTAGGTAGTTCTATTATTGCCATTTTACAGATGGGGAACAAGCCACAGAAATTAAGTGATTTTCCCAAGGTTACACAGGGAGTTTGTGGCATAGCAGGGAATTAAACCCAGGTATTCTAAGTCTCCTGGTAGCACCCTCCTTAGTCAACCATTATACCAGTCCGTAGTACAGTATGTGTTTCAAATGAGCAACGTATGTGATTTTTTTTTAAGGACTAAATTTTCAAAAGGCTTTAGCAGATATGATTTGGATAAGGAAAATCCAAAAATCTGGTCCTGCTAGCTTGCATTTTTGCTTATACTGACTAGATAGTATGTGAATTTTCAGAAGTGTCTGTCAGGAAGTTCTAGGCATGTAATCTTTGATGGAAGCAGTGCATGCACAACACTGCGAAATATACTATGTTTGGTCAGTGTTGTGTTTTGTGAGGTACATAAACTGAGTAAGGAAACAACCAAACTGTTTCTCCCTGGCAGTTTGTTAAGATCATATCTTAGGTTATGGGATAGTTCCTTTAAGGAAGTGGTAGAGGCCCCAGCATTGGCCCCAATAATGAATAAAAGACTTGAAGGTCTGCTGGACTGAATGAGCCTCCTCTGGAAGAGGATGAACAGAAAGAAACAGTCTCTTTAGTGACGCTCTCATTTGCTATTTTATTAAGCATGGTGTCAGGGTCTCCTTTTGAATAATATCTATACCTTCTTGTTTAGTGTAAAATTTCATTTGCGTAAGGAAGGTTGAAAATATTGTGATATTATTTTATCCTCCAGATGTGCTATTAATTAGAATAACCAGATAATTACACCAAATATTCATTTGGTTGCATATTTCTTCAGGCTATTTCCCAAGCAAGGTTGGACATGGATGAGGTAATATAGCCCTGTGGTGCAGATGTATCCCTAGACATTTGCCCCCAAGTCCTCCTAAGTTTCATCCTCCCTGATATACATCTGTAAGTGATGTTTTAATCCTCAATTCTGTGTGACTGGTTAAGTCAAATCAGTCCTGTTATTTTATATATATATTTGTGACTAAGATAACATCCTATTAGTCATCTATATTTATCCAACCTGATTTGCCAGCATCTCATCTAAAATGCAGGAGGTGGAGAAAAACTGGAAAAAAATATCAGTGGAATCTTGAGTTTTGTTTACTAAATTGCAAGCATCTGTCTTTCAAATAGCAGTGCCAGTACTTACTTACTTATGCTGAGACTTGGTCATCTACTGTAAAGAATGCTAATATTTTGTGTAAATTTACATTGGTTACAAGTAACTGAGTATAGTTTTCTCATAAATGTTGACTCAGTGAACAAAATTGTGCTCTCATTTGCCTCTGTCATTTGACTTCTGTTGAGCTAATCTAGATATATACCAATACCACAGAGCAGAATTTAGCCCTGAGTACTTCATGTACTGGTGCATAATCTCACACTTACTGATTTGTCATCAAATAGGAGACCTAGAAATAAAACATAGAAAAAACACTTAGAAAATAATACAGTAACTCCTCACTTAACATTGTAGTTATGTTCCTGAAAAATGTGACTTTAAGTGAAACGATGTAAGTGAATCCAATTTCCCCATAAGAATTAATGTAAAGGGGAAGGGGGGGGTAGGTTCCAGTGAATGTTTTTTCACCAGACAAAATATTATATTATATATATACACACAGTATACATTTTAAACCATTTAATATTGTACACAGCAATGATTGTGAAGCTTGGTTGAGATGGTGAAATCAGAGGGTGGGCTATTTCCCAGGGAATGCCTTACTGCTAAATGATGAACTAGTACTTGGCTGAGTCCTCAAGGGGTAACACGTTGTTAATGTAGCCTCATACTCTACAAGGCAGCACAAATGAAGGGAGGGGAGACAGCATGGCAGACAGAGACATACACCCTGTGTGTGTGAGAGAGAGAGATGCACATTGCCCCTTTAAGTACACTGACTGCACTTTAAGTAGGGTTACCATATTTCAACAAGCAAAAAAGAGGACGGGAGGAGCCCCGCCCTAGCCCTGCCCCTGCCCCTCCCACGTCCCGCCCCCCCAGAACCCCCAACCCTCCCCCCGTTCCTTGTCCCCTGACTGCCCCCTCCTGGGACCCCTGCCCCTAACTGCCCCCCAGGACTCCACTCCCTATCTAAGCCTCCTTGCCTCTTGTCCCCTGACTGCCCCAACCCTTATCCACACCCCCACCCCCAGACAGACCCCGGGACTCCCACGCCCCATCCAACCACTCCCCACCCCCTGACAGCCCCCCCCCAGAACTCCCAACCCATCTAAACCCCTCTGCTCCCTGTCCCCTGACTGCTCCGATCCCTCTCCCCACTCCTGCCCCCTGACAGCTCCCCCCCAGAACTCCCAGCCCCCTACCCCCCCGCTCCTTGTCCTCTGACTGCTCCGATCCCTCTCCCCACTCCTGCCCCCTGACAGCTCCCCCCCAGAACTCCCAGCCCCCCACCCCCCCACTCCTTGTCCCCTGACTGCCCCCTCCTGGGACCCCTGCTCCTAACTGCCCTCCAGAACCCCACCCCCTACCTAAGACTCCCTGTTCCTTGTCCCCTAACTGCCCCCTCCTAAGACCCCCCCCAACTGCCCCCCAGGACCCTACCCCCTACCTGTACCCTGACTGCCCAAAACTTTCTCCACTCCCCCCCCAAAAAGCCCCCCCCCCCCGTTTCTTGACTGCCCCCTCCAGAACCTCCCTGGCCCCCTTACCCTGCTGCTCAGAACAGGATGTTGGTCTCTGTGCCAGCCGGACACATGGCTGAGCTCCCCAGCACAACAAAACCCGGTCCCTGGCCCTGCACAGGGCTGCGGGACCGGGCTGCAGGAGGAGGAGCTGCCGGCCGGCTCAGAATGCAGGGAGGAGGAAGCTGCTCCGGAGTCCAGGCCGGGACTTTCCTGCAGCCCTCCCAGCCGCTCGCTCTGCTCTGCCGGGGGAGGGGGGAAATCCCGGACATTGTGAGTGCTTTACAAATTCCCCCCGGATGCTATTTTTAGCACAAAAAGGAGGACATGTCCGGGTAAATCCGGACGAATGGTAACCCTACTTTAAGTACACTGCCTTTTTAAGTAGATCAGCAAGTTGAGACAGCAGCTGCTGCGAGCAAGCTCCCTATGTCCTGAGCCTTGTCATGTCCCCCCCGCTCTATGGAGATGGGGTAAGTGAGGGCAGGGGGTAGGGGGACACCCTGACATTAGCCCCCACTCTTATTCCCCCTACACAGCAAGCCAAAGGCTCCTGGGAGCAGCTTCAAGGCAGAGGGCAGGAGCAGCACATGGCAGTGGGGGGAGGGACAGCTGAACTGCTGGCAATTGATAGCCTGCTGGGCGGCTGCCCCACAGGGAACTTAGGGGAGAGGAGAGCTGAGAGGAGGGCTTCCGGTCCATCCTGGTTCCAAGCCCCCACCAGCTAGCTCCAATGGGCTGCTCTTTCTGCAAGCAGTGGACAAAGCAGGCAGCTGCCAAACAATGTTATAAGGGAGTGTCGCAGGGCAGAGGTATAAAACCTTTGGGTGCCCTGCTAAAGAGCCGGCTTCCCCCCTGTTTCCCTGTAGGGTGGCCGGGTGTATGGGCCAAGACCCTTAGCAGGGAGCCCAGCTGCAGGCTCTAATGAGGGCAGGCTCAGGGTGATCAGCTGAGCCTAGTGGAACCAGCTGGGTTGATGACTAGGAAGGCGTATAAACCCAGGGAAAAGCCCGGGGGTAGGGGTGGGAAGATAGGAGGGTTGAGGCTCTGTCTCTGCTGGCTGACCCAAGCCTCAAAGGTCAGAGGACCCAGTGAGGGGTCGGAGAGGGGACAGGTATTGGGGGAATTGGGACTGTACAGCCGCAATAAATAAAAGAACACTGGTGAAGCACCTGCAAGAGATGTCTGAAACCCTTTCTTTGGCCAGCCCAAGCATAGGGCACAGGGACAAGGAGAAGGAAACTTGTGCTGCTCTGTAACACGGAGCACTGCACAATTTTAAACGAGCGTGTTCTCTAATTGATTAGCAATGAAACAAGGTTAACCGGGACGACTTTAAGTGAGGAGTTACTGTACTTGTATCCATAGTAAAGGATATATGATGGTTTTCTGATTAGATGAAAGTGCTTTTTTGTTGCCATTTAAGAAGCACTAAAGAAGCATACAGTTGTTAACCAAGAATGTCTGATAGTGATTTTGGTTAAAATATCAGTTGCTTTTGTTTTTCCTTAAATACAAAGGGTCATTAGCTCAGGAGTAACTAATATCGAACAACCATTATGGAACATCACTGGTTCTATTGCTTTGACAAGGACATTTTATTTTAGTATTTTATTATTTGTCTATTTTTTTGTAGTGCCATTTCCTTTTAATTCCACTTACTGCAGAAGCATGTAATGCTTTGAATATCTATAATGCATTTGAATTGTAAATGTAATGTAAATGAATGCCATTTGTGGTGTTAGTTTTTGTACAATATGTATTGTGCAGTAATCCTGCCAAAATACATAATGCATGTTTTTCAGCTGGCAGTGTCCTGGGTGTAGGGATATGTTCTGCTAGCAAAAGAACAATCTGCAAATTGCAAGGTGTTTGTGGTGTGGTGCTCTGGTCTAGCAGCTGATTTATGGGGTAGTTATTGTTGGACTAGTTGACTTCTACAAGTGTTTCAGGCATAAGTGATTTTTTTTCCCCTGCAGTTTGCACTATGCAGGAGACTGAAGCAGCGGGGAAGTAATGTGATTTCTTGTTATGCAAACGCTGTTTTTTCTCAGAGTAAATTAAATAAGCAACAGAGCTGGCTAAGTCCAGCTGTTGGTAATCACTTTTCTGTGCATTATGATCTCTCTGAACTGACCCCCACCCCACCCCTTCTGATCCACCATAAGAGTTTGCCTGAGTACTCTGATGCTCTGTGCTTTTTCCAACCACTGAAATCATCATTGTGCGGCTATACCGAAAGAACAGGAGACACTTGATACTGATTTAATCAGGCCACAACTTTATTATTAGATGTCTGGGACTACCCAGTGGCTAAAAGTGTATAGTGCAGGCAACTCCATGTTCATTCAAATAACTACCCAGGGCTTCCACCAGCCCCTCTTTCATTTTCCATCCAGGTTCCCCAGCCAACCCATGGCTGGGACCTTAGCGTCCACACCCACTCGTAGGAGGGTTAAGGTGGGTTATAAGAAAGGAGGAGGTTGGCTCACTGCCCTACCAATCATAGGACACCTGAACTACTCACCCCTCCCCATTCCATTTCTTTAACCAGCACCTCCTTTTTAAGTCCTTTACCAGGCCAGTTATCTGGTCACTGGATGCCTTCCCTATGGAATACCTGCAAGGGACGTCCACCACAAGGAAGTGCCAGCAATTAGCTTGGCTGCCTCCCAGCCCCAACCCAGTTGGGTTTTCAGACATCTCCCAGTGGCATCTTTTACAGCTGCCAAAACATGTCATCCCCTAAGTCTGATAAGTGAACCCCCATTCTCCCAAAAGAACTCAGCTGTCCCTTGCACTATGCCAGGATTGTTGAGGACACTAGTAGCTTAGTTGCCAATGATCATGTATCGCAGCACCCATCCCTCTGTGATAGGCCGTAGCCAGGGCCGGCTTTAGGAAGTGTGGGGCCCAATTCGAACAGTTTCGACGGGGCCCTGGCAGGGATGACTTAAAAAAAAAAAAAAAAAAAAAAACCTCCTCACCCTCCCCTCCAAGTATCAGGTCTGTAGAAATTTTGGTGGTGCTCAGAGCCCGCCCCTCCCCCGAACTCTGCCCCCCACCTGCCTAAGGCTCTGCGAGGGAGTTTGGGTGCAGGCCCTGGGTTGGGGCAGGGGATTGGGGTGTAGGACGGTTGAGAGGTTGGGCTCTGGGATGGAGTCTGGGGTGAAGGCTCTGGGACAGAGTTTGGGTGCAGGAGGTGGTGTGGGGGAAAGGGGTGGGGGTACAGGATCTGGGACGGAGTTTGGGTGCAGGAGGGGGTGTGTGGGGAGGGAGGAGGGGTGCAGCCTCTGGGAAAGAGTTTGGGTGCAGGAGGGGATGTGTGTGGGGGAGGAGGGGTGCAGGCTCTGGGACAGTTTGGGTGCAGGATGGGATGTGTGGGGAGGGGTGAGGGGTGCAGGCTCTGGGACAGAGTTTGGGTGCAGGAGGGAGTGTGGGGGAAGGGGGTGGGGGTGCAGGCTCTGGGAGGGAGTGCGGCGGGCTGGATGCAGGCTCTGGGACAGAGTTTGGGGGCCGGAGAAGGGGTGGTGGGTGCTGGGGGGGGAGGGGACTGCCATCACATGTGGCTTCCTTCCTCTGCTGCCCCTCACCATAGCCTCCATGGGGCTGAGTGATGGGACTGCCCCTTGCCCAGTGTTTGCAGGAGTGGTGGCTGGGGGGGGGGAAATCACAGGGTCAAACAGTCACCGAAGCCCCAGCAGCTGCTCAGGTGAGTGAGGTCCACTCCAGATGATCCTGTCTCCCACCGGACCGGAAGCCCCCTCGGCATGATCCTGTCTCCCACCGGACCGGAAGCCCCCTCGGCATCTCCTCCAGGTGGGTGCTGGGGGAGGGGAGGTCTGCGAAGCATGTGTGCCTCCATCCTCCCCCCGCCCCCTCCTGACGTGGAACAGCCGCTGCCTCTGCCGGCCAGCGTCTCTCGTTGTCATACCAGCAACAGCAGCTGCTTCCGGGAGACCCGCACAGCTTTCCTTCCAGCAGGGACACTGCCCAATCGCCTCGCCCTTGTTACGGCACTGCACGGGGCCCTCTTAGGCGCGGGGCCCAATTCGGGGGAATCGGCCTAAAGCCGGCCCTGGCCGTAGCGGTGACTAGCATTTCAAATCCTGAAATTGGAAGAACTCATTAAAACTTCCTTCGCAGCTCAGCCATGTGCCCGGAGCCAAAGATATCCATGCCACAAACAACATCAAACACAAAGGCTCCATAGCGCCAGCAGCATCCACTCTAGTTTGTCATTAGCTCCTGATCCAAACTTCTAAAATCTGTTGAACTGAAAATGAGAAAAGGTATCTGCTATGCCATTATCTACCCCAGGCACATGCTAGGAAGGAAAAATAAAGATGTTAAGGCTTAAACATTGTAGCACAAATGCCCTCACTAACTTCATTACCTTGTGTGATCTGGAAGTTTGGCAATTGATAACATGTACCACCGCCATGTTGTCGCACCAGAAACACACCCTTTTTTAAGTCAACTCTGGTCCCCAAATAACAACTGCAACTAAAATAGGAAAAAAAATCCAGGAAAGCCATGTCACACACTACCCCACTTGCACTGGTAAAACACCCCAAAACCTGTACCCCCTGAAGCATCAGAATGGATTTTCAAATCCACCTCTAATAACCATTCCTCCCTTCATAACCACATCCCATTGAATTAACTCAAAAACTGTTCCCACACCTTCAAGTCTCCATCACTCTAGTAACTTATATGTAATGCTGTGGCCTGGCTATGCCTGCTGTTGCTACCACAAGCTGGGCACAGAATGCCTGCTCTCGGGCAACAATCTTGAAGGCAAAGTTCAAGTACTGCAGGTCTCGTAGTATGAGTTTCTTGGCTCCTACAGCAATCTTGAGAAATCCCCAACGCTTCTAAACCTTATCTGGAGGAAGCTGCAATATCCCTGCCCTTGTGTCCAGCTAGATCCCCAGGTAGGTCAATGTAGCCCTCTGTTTTCTTTTCCACTAGGGGTACCCCCAACTGTATAGCCAGGGCCTGACGTGTCCAATGGGTGAACACACTCATCTGACCCTGTTCATCCCATAAACAAAAAGTCATCTAAATAATGCACTACTTGGAATAGTTCAGCTGCCTGCATCACTGCCCAGTGCAACATTGTGCTAAATTTTTCAAATGCTGAACAGGATACCACACAGCCCTGGGCATATCCTTGTCAAAAGAAAATTGTCCCTCAAAAGAGAAACCCAAAAGGCTGAAGTCCAACAGATGCACTGGCAGCAGTCAAAAAGCAAACTTGATATCACACTTAACTATTTAGTGCCCCCAGGCCACAAGACCAACCATATGAACGGAGGAACAGCACATGGAACATAGCACTGCCTCTATTCCATCGTTAATGGAGCTACCCTGTGGGTATGAAAGGTGATGAATTAATCAGTATTCCCCTGGAGTCTTCTTGGGGACCAAACCCAGGGGGGAAACCCATAAATTCTCTTTAGGTAATTGATTAAACGGCCCTGCCACCCTACCCTCATTTAATTCCTGGGTAATCTTCTTTTGAACATGTCCCCTCCTAACTACTGACTTCAAATTATTTGACATCACATGGGCCCTACTCCCTAAAAAGGGGATCCGAAATCCCACAGTAAATCCCTCCCACAAATACACCCCATCTGGTTTGTAGGGTAATCCCGTAGGAGAACCCTTAACACCTCTTGCCTAACTGGTGATGGCTCCTGTGGCCATGTCAACTGCCCCACCCACAGCTCACCCCCCTCTACTGTTCGTGTTCTGTAGCCCGTAACCTGCTCCAGCCAAGCCATACCTGTGGTTGGCACTTGACCCACCCCCAATCCTGCTTTCCCCCCTGCAACCATCCCCTGCTGCTCTGGCAAGAATGGGCTGAGTGGGTCCCACAGCATATCTTGCAAACATGCCTGAATTTACAGATGCTATGAAAACAATCACTGTCATTAAATGCCCAGCAAATATAATTACACAACTCCGGCCCCTCCTGAGCTTTCTGGGGAATGAATAAATCACCATCCATGTTACTTTCCTACAGCAAGCCCGGACAAGTCCCTCTCTCCTATTTTAGGTGTGGAGCGCTCATTCTCTAAATCCCTGAGCCTGCGTGCTCTTTCTAAGTTTCTGGGTTCTTCAATACACTCTCTTAGCTCCCTCTGCAGCTGCAAGTAGGCATGTCCTACTCTTTTCATGTTTTTATCCCCATATTTATGTCTAGTAACTTCAGGGGGGGGGGTTGTTTGTTTTTTCTCAATTGGATGTGAATATTGTTCTTTTGGCTGCTTGGTAATATCTAGAGAAAACAATTTCCTTTTCTGAGAGCAAAATATGTCAAATCTATTATGCATGCAAATTCCTTAGCCTAGTGACTGATAGCTGTGATCTCTGTTTTGAATATGCAACCTTTCTGAACATTTTTCTATTGAATGTTTTGTTGGTTTTTTTGGTTACTGCCCCACTTACCTTCACTGCAGAAGTGTCTATTTTCTAATTGTTCTCTAAGATTAACATACAGTTGAGCCAAAGTCACAAAGAGTACTGGAGAAATTCTCATACTACTGTTGAAAAATAAATCACATATAGTTTACTATAGGGGAAGTTTGATTTAAAATATCTACTAAATATTTTTTTCCTATGTGTAACTGAGGAGCGTTTTAAGTTTGCAGCTTCAGAAATTAGTGTGGGTCGATGAGAGATCTCTACCTAGGTATATTAAATATATATATTAAAAAACTTTAGAAAAAAGTACATCAGTAAGGTAAGTTATGATCCTTGAGTATAGATTGTGTTTTTAAAAATTTTCATAGAATAACATTGGTCTCGAAAACACAATGCTAAATATTAAATAGCTAAGAAAAATACATTAATAAAATTTCCTTGTAATTTCTTCTTCTATGTTATTTAATGGCACCTAAAGTGTGCTAGGAGCCTCCCAGTTCAGAAAAATAATGATTTTTTTCCCCCAAAGGAGAGTTTGCAAATCATAAACATGAGGGTAACAAAACAATACAGAGGGAAGGGCAAGAAGGATGGAGGCAATTAAATTTTGAAATTATAACGTATTATAAAGCTTAAACTTGCTATAATTTATTAAAATCATGTAAATCTAAATAATAAAAAAGCAGTACATGTTTGCTGCCAAAGTTTTAAACCAAGTCAAACCACGGAATTGGTAGAAGTCACTGGCTAACCATCTGGAACCAGAGTTTGTTGAAGAATATTCCAAAGTTAAAGACTGACCAAACCAAGCACAGTTGTAAGAGATCACAATTACATGAAGTGGCACGCATTTCATTTTGGCAGAACAATCAATTACACTATAAAAATATATTCTAAAAGATAGCAAACCACTAAAAGTTGAGATACTATTTACTACAAAGACAGTAAGAACAAGTTTTCCATCTAAAAAAGTTTATAAATGAATGTAATATATTTGAGTGGTCTGTCTTTCAGCTACATTTTTGCAACTTACCTAAATGGAATTTCAAATCCTGAGAAGTTGTATCCACAAGAGGTCAAAGTTAACTCTTTGATGTAATATATTATGTTTAAAGTAAGGTACACTTACACAAATTCTGCTTTTGTAGTACCTCATGGCCTTGTCATTCAATGGGCAAAAATTGTTATGAGAAAATATAAGCCTCAAGCATGGTGATGCTTTCTCAGACTCTTATTAACATTTCAAATGTGGCCATACTATCGGATAACTCAGATACTTACCAGCTTCACCCTTATTTGCAATATAATTCCAGTCTCAAGTAGGAACTGGCTTTTTGCCTATTCAACATATTATAGTATATTGTCATTAATATATGATCATGAATTACAATCAGATATTTTTGGGGAATTACAATTAATAACGCTGTGTGTATTATATAATACACACACACACACACACACACACACACACAGCGTTATTAATGTATTATATACACACACACATATATGTATATATACACACAGTTATTAATGCATATATATGTGTGTGTGTGTGTGTGTGTGTGTGTGTGTGTGTGTACACTAATAATTTCAAACTCTAGGCTATATTTTGAATTGCCTGAGTCTCTGACAATTAATTGATTAGGAGAATGTGAGAATATACCATTTTTATATTTTTAAAAATCCCACAAGTTCATTTTTGTAATATTGTAATAAAGCTGATATTTATTTTATAGTAGCTCTTCAATGAGCTTGCAGATTTACTTTATGGCTAAGCTGTGTCAATAAATTGAAGGGCCGTGGTTGTGTTGGCAGATAGCTGTTCAGTGTTTCGTATTAGAGTGTAACCAAACACCCTGCCACATAGTTAATCTAGGAGAATGACTTCTATTTATTTCTAATACAGAATAAATATCTGCCTTGCCAGAGATAAAATTTTGATGAATTATTCCAAAATGAAGATCTGTCCACTTGCTGGTTAATAATCATCCTGATCCTGTTCACTATCAGTTTCCACATGTGGCATCTGGTAGGAAATCTCAGACTGGAGTTTCTTGTCTACCTTTAGTGGATTCTAGTTATTCCCCTGAGAACTTTTTTTGGCCATGTATAAACAGGAAATCAAGGTGAAGCTATAAAATGTTTCACCAGCCTGATTCTCCTCTTACACTAGGATAAGTATGTCCATTGACTGCACTGGCACTACTCCTGATTTACACCAGTATGTAAGTGAGACAGGAATCAGTCCTGGGGGGTATAGATGTTGTTTTTCCAGGGAGTTTCAGCTTTTAACATTTCCCTAGAAAAGAGCATTACCAAGATGATTTACTGCATGTTACCTCAGTACATCTATTTATACTACTTTTGCATAAACATGGATTTAGTATGGTGCAAACATTTATAAGCAGAGCTGGTGGCACCACCTACTATTAAGGTTGTCGGAAACTTGCCATTATAAGACTGCTTTCAGGTGCTTGTAACTTTGCCAGACTTTAACCGTTTAGGCTGAAATTTTCCATTCTGGGTATCTGCCTATGGCTAATTATTTTTATTTTTAAAAGTTCAGCCAAAACAATTCAGCCATTTCCAAGACTGAGGCGAGGGGAAAATATGTTGGTTCTTTGTGTGGAGAAGATAGTGGTCTGATTTGAAATGCAGAGGGGATAAACCCAGAGCTGGGGGAAGGCAAAGGAATAGATTGGGACAAGGAGACTGGGACTGAAGGGGGGCAGCAACTGTGATTGAGAGCATCGGCAAGAGGACTGGGACTGAGAGGCAGGGAGAGAGGGAAGGCTGGGACTGGTTGTTTATGGAGACTGAGAGCCATGGGGGGAGACCAGGTTGGGGGGAGATGTGAAGGAAATGGAGGGGGATCAGGAGCAGTTGGCTGGAAGGGAACACCAAGTTTGGATAAGGAATGGGGAGACCGTGATTGGATAGGCAAAGAGAGGGAGGGGGACTGGGAGCTAGTGGGTGGTTAGAGGGAAGACATCAGCTGGACAAGAAGCCAGGAGGGGGAGAGGGGAACAGCGGTTAGCTCGTCAAGGAGCCTGGGAGGGGGTGTGAGAAGGTGGAGAGATCAGGAACTTGGCGGGGTGTGTGTGATTGTTTGGGGCTCAAACATTTGAGTTTGGAGGGAGACACTTGGACTGCATGTGTAAGGAGACTGAGATGAATATGAGAAGCCTGAGGAGAGGGGATTGGTAGTGGATGAAGAATATACAGGACTGGGAAAGGGACAGTTTGGAGGAGTTAGGGGAGAAGGGGTCAAACTTTGGGGAAACTGGGAAGAGAACACTCTCCTCCAGAGCTTCAAATGGAATCCAGGATTCTTCTTTGTGTAGCCTCTGCATATTCCCACTTGAGCTATCAAGGTGCCTATGCTTCCAGAAATTTCTGGAAATCTGTGTCATTTGGGCTGCCTGTCCCTCCCTTGCTTTCCTATCCCAGAAGGTTCTAAGGGTATACACAGTGAACTTGTATCGCACAGATGGTCTTCAGTTCTTTCCTCGTCTCTCTTTTCCCTTCTTTTCCTCTTTCTACCCATTTGGGGCAAATTTTATTTTTATAGATAGTTTGTCAGTTAATCAGGTATCTCTTTTAAAAGAAAGGAGAACAGGAGATGCCCATCTGGCACAGGCTTTGTTTGGACCTGCAGGGATTTGAGGACCACTTCATGCACCCCTACTGAGATGATGCGGGCTCCTCAGGCTGGTCACTGGCAGAGTCTCTGGGTTTGTCCAGGTTGACCTAGAACAGTGGCTTTCAACCTTTCCAGACAACTGTACCCTTTTCAGGAGTCTGATTTGTCTTGTGTACCTCCAAGTTTTACCTCACTTAAAAACTACTTGCTTACAAAATCAGACATAAAAATACAAAAGTGTCACAACACATGATTACTGAAAATGTGCTTACTTTCTCATTTTTACCATATCATTATAAAATAAATCAATTCAAATATAAATATTGCACTTACATTTCACTGTGTTATATATAGAGCAATATAAACAAGTCATTGTGTGAAATTTTAGTTTGTACTGACTTCGCTAGTGCTTTTTATGTAGCCAGTTGTAAAACTAGGCAAATATCTAGATGAGTTAATGTATCCCTTGGAAGACCTTTGCGTACCCTCAGAGGTATGTGTACCCCGGGTTGAAAACCACTGACCTAGAATACTTAGCTATGTGCCTAAAGCAGTGTTTCTCAAACTAGGGTCACTGCTTGTGTAGGGAAAGCCCCTGGCAGGCCAGGCCGGTTTGTTTACCTGCCCCATCCCACTGGCCGGTTCACCGCTGCAGGTCAATGGGAGCTGCTGGAAGCGGCGCGGGCCAAGGGACATACTGGCCGCCACTTCCAGCAGCTCCCATTGACCCGCAGCAGCGAACCGCGGCCAGTGGGAGCTGCGATCGACTGGACCTGCAGACAGTGCAGATAAACAAACTGGCCCAGCCCACCAGGGGCTTTCCCTACACAAGCGGTGACCCCAGTTTGAGAAACACTGGCCTAAAGTGACGAAGTGGGCATTCACCCACAAAAGCTTATGCTCCAATACATCTGTTAGTCTTAAAGGTGCCACAGGACTCTCTGTTGCTTTTTACAGATCCAGACTAACATGGCTACCCCTCTGATACTGGCCTAAAGTAACTCTCCAGGCATTTGTATCTGGTTACCAAAGGATCTGGAATTGCAGAGCCGAGGTCTGGAAGCCAAGCATGGATCAGATTACCGGTGTCCAGCCAACATGAAGTTCTGACATCTTTTCCTATTGAGTCACTTGTCTAATGATTCTTTACCACTGAAACCCAGGCTCTACCCACAACAGCAGTCTGTTGTTGCAATTTCAAAATCATGATATTTGCAGAACTGCTTGCCTTACTGATTGTTTGCCCAACATAGTGTCATGAGCAAGCAGATCCAGTGTGGAGATTCTCACAACACTTGAAAGGGGAAATGCATTACAAACTTCTGATCAGATCTGGGATGGTGGATCTCTGTTACAGGATAGTGTTCATGTTGTATTTCCTATTTGGACATAAGAAAGGCCATACCAGGTCAGACCAAAGGTCCATCTAGCCCAGTATCCTGTCTACCGACAGTGGCCAATGCCAGGTGCCCCAGAGGGAGTGAACCTAACAGGCAATGATCAAGTGAGCTCTCTCCTGCCATCCATCTCCACCCTCTGACAGACAGAGGCTAGGGACACTATTCCTTACCCGTCCTGGCTAATAGCCATTAATGGACTTAACCACCATGAATTTATCCAGTTCTTTTTTAAACGCTGTTATAGTCCTAGCCTTCACAACCTCCTCAGGTAAGGAGTTCCACAAGTTGACTGTGCGCTGCGTGAAGAAGAACTTCCTTTTATTTGTTTTAAACCTGCTGCTTATTAATTTCATTTGATGACCCCTAGTTCTTGTATTATGGGAATAAGTAAATAACTTTTCCTTATCCACTTTCTCCACATCACTCATGATTTTATATACCTCTATCATATCCCCCCTTAGTATCCTCTTTTCCAAGCTGAAGAGTCCTAGCCTCTTTAATCTCTCCTCATATGGGACCCGTTCCAAACCCTTAATCATTTTAGTTGCCCTTTTCTGAACCTTTTCTAGTGCCAGTATATCTTTTTTGAGATGAGGAGACCACATCTGTATGCAGTATTCGAGATGAGGGCGTACCATCAATTTATATAAGGGCAATAATATATTCTCAGTCTTATTCTCTATCCCCTTTTTAATGATTCCTAACATCCTGTTTGCTTTTTTGACCACCTCTGCACACTGCGTGGACATTTTCAGAGAACTATCCACAATGACTCCAAGATCTTTTTCCTGACTTGTTGTAGCTAAATTAGCCCCCATCATATTGTATGTATAGTTGGGGTTATTTTTTCCAATGTGCATTACTTTACATTTATCCACATTAAATTTCATTTGCCATTTTGTTGCCCAATCACTTAGTTTTGTGAGATCTTTTTGAAGTTCTTCACAGTCTGCTTTGGACTTAACTATCTTTAGCAGTTTAGTATCATCTGCAAACTTTGCCACCTCACTGTTTACCCCTTTCTCCAGATCATTTATGATGCATTCATTCTGTGCCCTACTTGGCTGGAAGAGGTCTTTTTCTTCTGATGCTCCATCTATCAGGCTCTTGCCCTGTAAGTGAGAGGAGAGGAACTGATCCCCTTTTATACTCTTACTGTCAGTAGTCTTAGAAGCTGATTTATATGGTTCTGTGACTTTCAGTTCTCTTGATTCTGGGTAGGAATTGTTAAGGTTATTTTAGGCTTGCTGCCCATTCCTAAGTATGAGTTGTCTAGCAGAGCTTTAGTTGCCCAGGACAAGATTTCACAACAATATAGCTTCTCGGGATATGATAGGCTAAGAACTGACACCTGGATCACAGGCTCCTTTAGGATATATGCGGTCTATGCCCACCTGAGTTCTGAGGTTTCATGGATCTGAATATTTCTCGGGTATACAGCCTCTGTAGGAGAAACAGGTTACGGTGTCACAGGACCCATCTATACCTGGAAGGACTGCCTATTGGCTTCAGAGCCTCTTCAGAGCCCTTGAATGTACAGTCGAAAAGTAATATCTGCAATCCTTTTTATTTAAGGAATTAAAAGGTGCCTGGCCAAGGTTCAGCAGAGAAGATAGAAGTACTACTTAGATTTAGAGCTATATGTGAGGGTCTCTGGGAACCACTTTTATATTCCCTGGATCCAACATAAGTACACTGATGGATCTGTTTGTCTGACCTCTCGTAGGTGGAAATTTTGTTAGGTAGCTCAGAACCCAATAATATACTAGCACCAATTATAACTAGTGCCTTGGTCTATTCCAGGAAAGAGACTTTTCAGGTTTGGTTCTGGCTCTACCATGGAGTACAGTGTCTAGTCTTGGATCATATCTTTGATAGCCCCGCTATAAGTATAGGAGAAACAGCTGGGGATCTCATCCTTAGCTCTTGGATCCAGTAGAAAACTCTAGTCCAATGGAAATGTCAGTCTAGCTTTTCAGAAGGTCTCAGTAAACCTAATGTTGATTCCTGCCATCTGAGATGGTAGATTTGCACCTAGGGGTTGAGCTGTTCATCACTGATGCTTAATAGTTCATGAAGCATGTTTTCTGGCCACACTGAATGAGATTGGCCACCTATTTTACAATGTGGACAATAAGACTACATGGAATGGGTCAAAATGCTGTCAGGCTGGAATGTTCCCCTGAGGGGTCATCATACTTGCTTTGGCTTCCAGAGACAGCTCTTTCTAATTTCAAGAAATGTTCCAGTGGTACTCCCTATTCTGTGGTATGGTTTCATATCCATCTCTTTTCACATACCTCCAATTGGAATCCAGGAAGATCTCTATCAGAAAAACTGTATCTTATCCATTGGCCTTTCTTTGACAGCAGATGTTCCATTTAATGCCTGGCTGTCATGATTATTCTCACTGAATAGTTGGGGATGTCTCTGTATATAGACTTGACCCTCAAAATATCCAAATGGCTCTTCTGTAATAGTGGGCAGTTTCCTTATTGGTGCCATTATATGATAGCTTTAATACCAAGCTATGTCAGAGACTTCAGCAGGTCTCTTCATGATTCTAGCACCTTTTGAAACTAGGAGTACCTGAGCCACAACATCTCAGTATTTTCCAAATACAGTAGGAAAAACATATTCTCCAGTGCCCTTATCACCTTATCTGGAGTAATAATTCCAGGGGAGTGGAAAGGATTCTTTATTTTAATCTCTATCCACTCCCAGAATTGTGATCTCAGTGGGAGATGTGGCTCTACATAAATACACTGGAGCTGGGAGCGATTTCTTTGACCAGCAAAGCTTCCTCCCATCATGAAATCCAAATCTGGCTAAATTCTGATGGGCAGCATTATGGGAATGCATTACATGCACCACCAAAGAAGGGTGTGCTGTAGCCAGTTGTTAGGGAAATGTCTTGTTCTTAAAGTTCAGCATCCTCATTGGATGGGTCCAATGCCACATCTACGAGGGAAAGATGATGATGTCTTCACAGACTCTTTGAGAAGACTTTTCATTCAACATACAAAGGCTCCATCTTGTATTAACTGGTATTTATCTTGCTTGTAGAACAAGGTTAGTTCTTTACCAACAGAGATAACAAACTTATCTAGGTTTCTGATCCAGAAGCCAGCAAGTTCTAATATATTGCACTAATTTTCTTCAGCAAGAGCAGGAACATCTCTACATGATCCCTCTAAATCTATTGAATTAAGAGAGTTTATGAATGTTGGTCTAGTTGATACCAAGTTGATGTCAATAGCCATGGCTAGAGATTAGCAGTTCTGTCATTCAGTAACATGAATATGATGTTAATATTGTTGATGAATTGTATAGTCAATTGCTTGACTGCGCTTTGGATTGTTATTTGATTATGAAATATACTCAAGACCAAATAACTAGGATCACTCAGGGCTGCTGTGGCAGCGTTTTAACATCATCACCCCTTTTGACCCCCTTCTCCCCCCCGGGGCCACCGACGGGGGGCGGGGGAAGCAAAAGAAGCAGCTGCCCTGGGGCTGCAATTTAAAAGGGCTCTTTAAATTGTCGCTGGAGCCCCGGGTGGCATGGACCAGGCAGTGCGGGATGGGCTGGCTGGGGTACACTGACCCTCCCCCCCCAGCCCCACCCCTTCCACCTAAGGCCCTGCTCCTTCCAGGGACCAGCTCCGGCCCCTGTACTGGTAATTGTGGAATGTTACTTTCACCCCTGCCAGTCTCCAAAGAATAGTTCCATGCAATGATGTTACATTCAGCTTACGCAGAAGGTGTGCTCCCCAATTACACATTTCAACTGGTATTATGATTTTACAAGATACAGAGTTCTTTGCATTTCACTAAAATCCAACTCATCAGTTTTGTTCCATTCCATACCATGTTGTTCTGTTCTTTCCTTATATCTATTTTGAAAACTATCATATCCATGAAGGTCTTCCATAGCGTGTACAAAGATATAGAATGAATGTATCTTAATTGTCACAAGTTTCCTATCTGCTTTTGTCAGATGCTTATTTTAGCAAATTCAAGGTCTTATGGTATACTTAGTGTAAGTGAACAGGATTATGGTATAGTTTAGGCTATAAAACTGTTTCAATATTTGTAGTTAATGTTGATGCTTTGTGTGTGTGTGTGTGTGTGTGTGTGTGTATGTATATATATGTTGGCTAGCATATAATATATATCACATTAATAATATGTATTTTCATCATTATATATGTGTGTGTGTGTGTATGTATACGTGTGTGTATGTAGTCGTGTATATATAGAGTGATGAAAATATAAATAATGAAATAAAAGAGATTATCTCATCCACCTTGTCTCTCTAATATCTTGGGACCAACACGACTACAACAACACTGCAGACAATATCCTCCTTGTTATTTTAGACTATTTATTACACCTTGAATTCCTGCTGGGATGCATTTGGTTGTCAACTCTGGTCCAGCCTTGGGTGTACAGATCTACAACTTTTCTTCACCTTGGAATTACCTTATATATGACATTCTCTTTGTAAGTCTAGAGTTGCTTGCGTTAGTTACTTTCCTGTGATAGCTGCAGGAAAGTAGATACAATTGTCTATTGTAATGCTTGGGATGTCCTTCAAATACTGCAGAAAAATAGGCTTATTTGTCTCACTCTGGGATGAGGCCGCAGTTCAGTGGAAAAAACAGTATGTGATCATGTAATTAAAGACTGTATCATAATGCATATGTACAAGGGGGCAGAAAAAAGGTTGCACGGGCAACCTTAATTCTGTCATTTCCTAACTTTTCAGTGCTTACATTTGCAAACTTAATGTTCTTTTAATGCAGCTTTTTGTGTATAATATATATGTTGTATTTTAATGCATGCATGTTTCCAGGAGAGGAGTGGCTCAGATTAGAAAAGTGGATTCCTGCTGCCAAAGAGCTCTGACACTGCCCTTTCAAAATCAGGATTATGCTGTGTTCCTAAGCCCAGCTCCCACTGAAGTCACAGTGAATTGTGCAAGTATGTGAGAAGAATGTGGAATTTAATTTCCAGGTTCCCAAACTGAAAATTTACATTTCCATTTTAGACAAACAAAGCACTGTCTAATTATTCTCACTCGGTAACAAACTCTGATTTCTTTGTGATCTGTTCATTTGTGATCAGTTTGCATGGGATAAGATATGTTTTCTTCAACTTGTTAAATCAGAAGCTATCATATGTGGATTTTTTTAAAAAGCCATTCCAAGTTAAGAATAGCAAGCAGTTGGTCATATGGGGTTTTGACTTCTTATGTGACAGGAAAGATTGTAAAAAGAAAAGAACCAAGTCTTTAACAAACATTGTGAATAATGAGATCTATTGAATTTTCAATGTGCATTGTCCATAATTAGGCTTTAGTACTGTGTTCAACTGCTAAATACATAAAGGGAAGAGCACTGGGTCACCCAAAGATTCAGTCTAGAAGCCTGTGAAGTTGCCTTGAATATGCTAAATCATGTTGGCAATGGAGAGTGAAAAGAATTTTGAAAACAATGTCATGTATGTGTCCTTAAATTCTAGAAACATGCATATTTAATAACTCAAGCAATTAACTTTTGGAAGAATCAAATATCATTGCTTTACTGACCAAATAAACATGACTGAAGTGTTTTTTATTATTTTTATTTGTATCCTAATAAGATAATTTTTCTTCTGAAAAAAGCTGATGCTGTCAGGAGAAACATTAATGAAATCTCAAATACATACAATACTTGGATTCAGAAATTTTATTTGGTGGATATTTGAGGGGGTTTTGCTTCTTGGTTTATTGTCAGCATTTTTAAGCTTAGGAGAATTGGGTTTTATTCAGCAAATGCTAGTCATAGATTTCTCCTTGCACCCCAAAATCCAGAGCAGAAAAAGTCTATTGATAATACTTAAAATGTTTATAGAGAGAGAGAATTAAAAGCATAGGGCCCAATCCTGGTAAGATTTTTCCAGTCCATACATCAGTGGGAGTTTTGCCTTAGTAAAGACTCTAGAATCAGCATTCTTTTTACATCAAGTACTATACCAAGTCATTTGGGAAGTGTATTCTAGAGTGCAAACAAATACATTCTAATAAAAATATTACATACCAAAAAGGCAACTTTAAAAGAACATTAAAGTTGCAAACCTCAAGCACTCAAATTTAGGAAATTAAGTTTTCTTTCATAATCTTATTTCTGTCCCCTTGCTTTTATGCATTATGATATTATATAATCATTTATTAAAGTCTGTTTTCCACAGGACCCCTGCCTCATCTCAGCATTGAGCACGCAGATCTCAGATCTCAGCTCCAGTGCTTGGTGCCACAATGGCACTTGACTGCTAGGAGGAGTAAATTCAGGGAAAGTTCTTAGCTGTTGGAGCGTGGGGGATGGAACATGCTCAGTCACTGTGGTGCAGATGGTGCATGTACTGTCAATTTGGCCCATAGGAACTGTAAGTAATTGGAACCAAACACTAACAAGCCTCTACTAGTATGTGCAAACTGCAGTTTTTCAGAGGCTTATACCTTGGCCAGATATTGGGTGGAATGTCACAAGGCTGGGGGGAAAAACCACATCCTTGAAACCAGCATAATCTCTCTGCCCAATTTCAAGCTCTTGCTCCAAAGATGGAGGCACTTGAGGTTTGGTTTTAAGAATATTTTATCATGGACAAAACAAAATATTTTCCCCTAATCTAGTTCTTGGAAATGGCTGAATTGTTTTAGCTGAAATTGCCTCCCTTCCGCCCCACCCCACCCAAAAAAGACTGACACGCAGCATGGGAAATTTCATGGTTCAAGTTTGAAAAAGTTATAAGCAACTGAAAACAATTCAGGCAACTTTTAACTATAGGCATCACTATCAATTCCACATATAATATTCTAGCCTCTTAAAATGCCAAAAATGCACAAATAGTCCAGCTTTTTTAAAAGGAAAGAAAGTGAATGATGTGAAATATAATATATATAATCCAGTGTTCGTTGTGAAAACACCCCTATTTTTTTTTTGGCAGGGGGGAGAAACAATTCCAGATATTTCTTAGATGGGGAGATATTGTATGAAATCAGTCAGATTTCAGGGAGGAGTATGATTTTTTGCCATGTTCAGCAGCTATGTTTTGAAATCATGTCTGGTGTTTGAATGCAGATACCCATCAGTTCAAGGAATAGGTTTTGAATGAAGTCAGGACCTTCAATGAGAAGGGCTTTAAAATACAATAGTGCAAATTTAAAGTCAAATCACAATTTTATAGGCAGACATGTAAAGAATGCAGAACAATCATAACGTGATTATTGATGGCTCAAATCTGTGAGGGATATTGTGCTATTGTACCATGAAAGAGAAGCCTGAACAAGAACCCTGCCAATAATCTAACCCCATGATCTCTGAGGCATGCTTTGCTGTTGCACATTAGTTTGTCTTGTTGCATTTGTAAGCACTTTTTCTGGATACCTTATGATAGGACAGAGAACAATTGCAAAAGGCTGTATATGGGCATCTGGGCCCTAATTGCAAGAATATACTTAGGTTCTTTTCTGAATCAGGCCCTCATTTGTTTACTCCATGGAATGCAGATAGTCCGTGTTCTGGGAAAACAGATCTGTAAAAATGGGGAAAAAATAATTCCAAGCATGTTAAGAGACATGCTTTGGATGATTAAAAAAGTTCTTCAATTCTCTGGAAATTACCTGTATCAGACTGCAGCATTGTAGGTCTCTGCAGATAAAAGAAATGGACAATCAAGCTGTTAGTAAAATGGGTAGGGCCAGTGGGTTATGTTACTGGCTTATTCACCAAAGAACACACAGGACTTCAGTCCACCTTCTTCAAGGCTTCAGCTTTATTTCTTCAAAATAAAACTATTTAAGACACACTCAACAAATCAGCTATGTCTTTTCACCTGACTCTGGGGTTTTCTACAGGTTCCTTTCATACCTACAGGATTACATTCTGCAGGCCATTTGCTTCTGCGTTGTCTATAAACTGGATTCTTTCCCCTGACCTGGAGACTCCTGCAGGAGCCTACCTTCTCTTGGCAGCTCTCCAGCTGGATATACTTGTTGGCTTTCTGAGGACCAAGTGATATTCAAATCATCACTTGCTCTGTGGCCTCACAGCAGTTCATTAGGAGGGCCTGGGCCCAAATTGCACTAAAAAGGCAGCCACCCTGTGACAGATCCTAAATAGCAAGCTAAAGCAAACTCTGTACTTAAGTTTTCTTTTATCTTGTCTCTTTCCTGTTCTTATTTCTTTTTGTTCATTTCTCCTGAATCCTATCACTCGCCTCACTACCCAATTTATATTGGGGGTGTGTGTGTGTGTATATATATTGTGACAGGGTCAGGCCAGATGTCTGAAAACATGTCAGAGGTAACAGGGAAGGTTCCAGAACAATCGGGAACTTTCTGGAAATAATTAAGGCAGACAGGCTGAGTAGAACACCTGCAGCCAATCAAGAAGCTGCTAGAATCAATTAAGGCAGGCTAATCAGGGCACCTGGGTTTAAAAAGGAGCTCACCCCAGCTTGTGGTGTGGGGGTAAGGAGCTGGGAATGAGAGGATGTGCTGCCGGAGGACTGAGGAGCATAAGCATTAACGGACACCAAGAAGAAGGTCCTGTGGGGAGGATAAAGAAGAAAGGAGGCCATGGGGAAGTAGCCCAGGGAATTGTAGCTGTTGTGCAGCTGTTCCAGGAGGCACTCTAGACAGCTGCAGTCCACAGGGCCCTGGGCTGGAACCCAGAGCAGAGGGTGGGACTGGCTTCCCCCCAAACCTCCCAATTGACCTGGACTGTGGGTTCTACCAGAGGGGAAGGTCTCTGGGCTGTTCCCCATCCCTCATGGTGAATCTCTGAGGCAAGAAAATCTGCCAATAAGCGCAGGACCCACCAAGATAGAGAAGGAACTTTGTCACTATATATATATATATATATATATATATATATAAAATGCAGTCCTCCAAAAAGTTAAGATTCAGCACCTAGTATTCTGAATATGAATTCTCAAAAAGTGCAGGAATACAAGTTTGTATATCAGTCCAGAGATCCCAAATCGTGATTTCATGTAGTTGATAAAATTGCTACAAGAGTTTTATATCTCTGAACCCTGAGCAGGTTAGCATATTACTTGTCTCAAGCTTATTTTTCTACTTAACTACCTGATGTCTACTGAGGATATATTGGTGTATTGAACTCATCTGTTCCATGGCTACTGTGTTGTCAGTTATCTGCATTTATATGTCACTTTATTTTGCACATATTTTATTGCTACTCCAGGACACATTGAATAATGAGTATGATGGCTAATAGTTTTTCTTTTTTTGTTGCTTTATATATTTTAAAAAGGATTTCCTTTTTTACTTTTGTACTTCCTCTCATCCTCCTCAGTTTGAGGAATACATTATATTTTCATTTCAACAATCACAAAATTACAAGATCTGTTTGTTCTAACAAAGAAGTTAAAACATATGCAATGTAATATTTGCTTCCTTACAATAATGCTTTATTGGGTGAAAACACAATTACTTGTGGGAAAATGCTTGTAAATGCCTACATGGATTTGTTGTGCTCAAAAACTGTGCCACTTTTGGAAGTCTTAAATAATTATCATCTTCAGCAAACATTCTGTAGTCCCTTTTGAACAAACACTTTCTAAGGAGTCTCACTTTCCTGTAGTACTACAATGTGGATGTGCCTGTTGAGGTGCAGTGGGGTGCACTCAGTTAGTTCAAGACTAACCTAGCCAAATAATATATGGTTATATTAGAAGTGATGAGTATTGTCCTGCCTCTAATGGAGTTTCTGTTCCTCTCAGTGTGCTGCTGAAGCATCCCAATGTTGTTCCAGCGATCGTCCTCTTCTAAAACTCTACTTTTCTCCCCAACTATCTAAAATGCTTAAAAGAAGATAGATGCCTTCCAACTTGGACTAAAGTAGTATGCTGTATAAAGCTTTTGACACAGTCCTACGTAACATTCTCATAAGCAAACTAGGGAAACATGGTCTAGATGAAATTACTATGAGGTGGGTGCACAACTGTTTGAAAGACTGTACACAGAATAGTGATCAATGGTTTGCTGTCAAACTGGGAGGATGTTTCTAGTGGGTCAGTTCTGGGTATGGTACTACCCAATATTTTCATTAATGACCTGGATAATGGAGTGGAGAGTATACTTATAACATTTGTGGATGATACCAAGTTGGAAGGGGTTCCAAGCACCTGGAAAGACAGGATTATAATTCAAAATGACCTTGACAAATTGGAGAACTGGTCTGAAAATCAACAAGATTGAACAAAGATAAGTGCAAAGTACTACACATAGGAAGGAAATATCAAATGTATAACTATAAAATGGGGCATAATTGGCTAGGTGGCAGTTCTGCTGAAAAAGGATCTGGGGATTATAGTGGATCACAAATTGAATGTGAGTCAAAAATGTGATGGAGTTGTGAAAAAAACTAATAATATTCTGGGGTATATTAACATGAATATCATAGGTAAGACACAGGAGGCAATTTTCCTGCTCTATTTAGCACTGTTAAGGCCTAGCTGAAGTACTGTGTCCAGTGCTCTGTGCCACACTTTCCAGATGAGGAAAAAATGGAGGAAGTCTCTTTGGAATAGCTTTCCCACTGTTTCCAAGAACAAAAGAACAACGTGATGGGTGATAAAATGTGTGCCAAATAGAGGGGAATAATCACTTCCCTTGATCTGCTGGCAACCCTCCTACTAATGCAGCCCAATATGCCATTAGCCTTCTTGGCAACAAGGGCACACTCTTGACTCATATGCAGCTTCTCGTTCACTGTAATGCCCAGGTCTTTTTCTGCAGAACTGCTGCTTAACCAGTCGGTCCCTAGCCTGTAGCAGTGCATGGGATTCTTCCATCCTAAGTGCAGGACTCCGCACTTCTCCTTGTTGAACCTCATCAGATTTGTTTTGGCTCAATCCTCCAATTTGTCTAGGTCACTCTGGACCCTATCTCTACCCTCCAGAGTATCTACTTCTCCCCCCAGCTTAGTGTCATCTGCAAACTTGCTGATGGTGCAATCCATCCCATCATCCAGATCATTAATGAAGATGTTGAACAAAAGCAGACCAACCCTTGGGGCACTCCGCTTGATACCAGCTGCCAACTAGACATCAAGTCGCTGATCGCTACCCGTTGAGCCCAACAATCTAGCCAGCTTTCTATTCACCTTATAGTCTCTTCATCCAATCCATACTTTAAGTTGCTGGCAAGAATACTGTGGGAGACCATATCAAAAAGCTTTGTTAAAGTCAAGGTATATCCCGTCCACCGCTTTCCCCATATCCACAGAGCTAGTTATCTCATCACAGAAGGCAATCAAGTTGGTCAGGCATGAATCCATGTTGACTGTTCCTGATTGCCTTCCTCTCCTCCAAGTGCTTTAAAGTGGTTTCACTGAGGACCTGCTCCCTGATTTTTCCAAGGACTGAGGTCAGACTGACTGGTATGTAGTCCCCCAGATTGAGCAATTTGGGAGCTGACCTTGTCTGTGAAGACTGAGGCAAAAAACGTATTGAGTACTTCAGTTTTTTTCCACATCATCTGTCGCTAAGTTGCCTTCCCCATTCAATAAGGGTCCCACACTTTCCTTGATCACCTTCTTGTTGTTAACATACCAATAGAAACCCTTCTTGTTACTCTTCACTTCCCTTGCTAGCTGCAACTCCAATTGTGCTTTGGTCTTCCTGATTACACCCCTGCATGCTTGAGCAATATTTTTATACTCCTCCGTAGTCATCTGACCAAGTTTCCACTTCTTGTGTTTAAGCTCACTGAAGATTTCTCTGTTAAGCCAACCTGGTTGCCTGCCATATTTGCTGTTTTTTCTGTACATTGGGATGGTTTGTTCCTGTGTCCTCAAAAAGGCGTCTTTAAAATACAGCCAGCTCTCCTGGACTCCTTTCCCCCTCATATTAGCCTCCCAGGGGATCCTGCCCTGAGGGAGTCAAAGTCTGCTTTTCTGAAGTCCATATTCCGCTGCTTTTCTTTTTTTCAGGATCCTGAACTCGACTATCTCATGGTCACTGCTGCCCAAGTTGCCACCCATTTCTACTTCCCCTACCAATTCTTCCCTGTTTGTGCAGGAAATTGCCAATGGAGCCATCAAATCCAAGGTGTCCTTGCCAGTTAGGCCAAAAACTTATATTTGGATCTGGTATTTACCTTTGTCCATATGAACCCAGAGCAAATGAATGAAACTGCTTACAATACTTTCTCCAGATCTGATCCCTATCCATATTCCTTCTCCAATCTGAGCCCATTGTTGGTTTGGAAGGAACCAGAGCCAACAGTCTCCTTGGCTGAATAAAGAAAAGTGGAGACAATCTTCTCTGGACACCCAGAAGCTATCTTAGGTGACGGATGTAAACAAGTGATCCTGACTTGTTCAACCCCTCCTCTCTTCCAAGGGGAGGCACCTAGTTGAATGGGTGCAATGTAATATATCTGATACCTGCTCAATTGAGATACCTGGTTCAATCAGTGATGTAACTTATCAATGAACTTGTGCCTAACAACCATCTGTTGTGGGGCCCTGCTGGCATAGGCTACTTCATCTTTACATTTCCCTGTCCTCATCGGCTCCTTAGCTCTTGCTTTCACAACTGGCTCATCATGAATGTCACTTGATTCTACCACGAGAATCTGTATCAAGAATAGGTTCCTTGAAGGCCTCCTGGTAAAAAGCAACAGAGTCTCCTGTGGCACCTTTAAGACTAGCAGATGTATTGGAGCATAAGCTTTCGTGGGTGAATGCCCACTTCGTCGGATACTAGCAGATGTATTGGAGCATAAGCTTTCGTGGGTGAATGCCCATTTCGTCAGATGCATCCGACGAAGTGGGCATTCACCCACGAAAGCTTATGCTCCAATACATCTGCTAGTCTTAAAGGTGCCACAGGAGACTCTGTTGCTTTTTATAGATCCAGACTAACACGGCTATCCCTCTGATACCTGGTAAAATGAGTGTCTGTCTCTCTCTCTCAGACTGGCTGTTTGCAGAGAATCTGAGGACTGAATTAAGTTCTTTCTAACTGGATTGGTTCCGGAAATGGAGGCTGACACTACAGTAGTTTTCATCTTTAAACCTTTGCAACTATTGGATCCTTGAGTACTGGGTATCAAGGAAGATCAGCCCCTCTGTGGAGAAAGAAGTGATTCGGGACTATTTAGAAAAGCTGGACAAGCACAAATCCATGGGGACGGATGCGCTGCATCAAAGGGTGCTAAAGGATTTGGCGGATGTGATTACGGAACCATTGGCCGTTATCTTTGAAAACTCATGGTGATTGGGAGAGGTCCCGGATGACTGGAAAAAGGCTAATGTAGTGCCCATCTTTAAAAAAAGGGAAGGAGGAGGATCCGGGGAACTACAGACCAGTCAGCCTGACCTCAGTCCCTGGAAAAATAATGGAACAGGTCCTCAAGGAATCAATTCTGAAGCATTTAGAGGAGAGGAAAGTGATCAGGAACAGTCAACATGGATTCATCAAGGGCAAGTCATGCCTGACTAAACTAATTGCCTTCTATGACGAGATAACTGGCTCTGTGGATGAGGGGAAAGCAGTGGATGTGTTATTCCTTGACTTTAGCAAAGCTTTTGAGACAGTCTCCCACAGGGGGAGGGATAGCTCAGTGGTTTGAGCATTAGCCTGCTAAACCGAGGGTTGTGAGTTCAGTCCTTGAGGGGGCCACGTAGGGCTCTGGGGCAAAATCAGTACTTGGTCCTGCTAGTGAAGGCAGGGGGCTGGACTCGATGAACTTTCGAGGTTCTTTCCAGTTCTAGGAGATAGGATATCTCTATTAATCTAGTATTCTTGCCGGCAAGTTAAAGAGGTATGGGCTGGATGAATGGACTATAAGGTGGATAGAAAGCTGCTAGATCATCAGGCTTAATAGGTAGTGCTCAATGGCTCCATGTCTAGTTGGCAGCCGGTATCAAGTGGAGTGCCTCAAGGGTCGGTCCTGGGGCTGGTTTTGTTCAATATAAATAAATAAATAAATTTATATTGAACAAAATCTTCATTAATGATCTACAGGATGGTGTGGACTGTACCCTCTGCAAGTTTGCAGATGACACTAAACGGGGAGGAGTGGTAGATATGCTGGAGGGTAGGGATAGGATACAGAGGACCTAGACAAATTAGAAGATTGGGCCAAAAGAAATCTGAGGTTCAATAAGGACAAGCGCACAGTCCTGCACTTAGGATGGAAGAATCCTGTGCACTGCTACAGACTAGGGACCGAATGGCTAGGCAGGAGTTCTGCAGAAAAGGACCTAGGAGTTACAGTGGATGAGAAGCTGGATATGAGTCAACAGTGTGCCCTTGTTGCCAAGAAGGCTAATGGCATTTTGAGCTGTATAAGTAGGGGCATTGCCAGCAGATCAAGGGATGGGATCATTCCCCTCTATTCAACATTGTTGTGGCCTCATCTGGAGTACTGTGTCCAGTTTTGGGTCCCCCACTACAGAAAGAATGTGGACAATTTGGAGCGAATCCAGCAGAGGGCAATGAAAATGATTAGGGGGTTGAGGCTCATGACTTATGAGGAGAGGCTGAGGGAATTGGGCTTATTTAGTCTGCAGAAGCAAAGAGTGAGGGAGGATTTGATTGCAGCCTTCAAATACCTGAAGTGGGGTTCCAAAGAGGATGGAGCTAGGCTTTTCTCCTTGGTGGCAGATGACAGAACAAGGGGCAATGGTCTCAAGTTGCAGTGGGGAAGGTCTAAGTTGGATATTAGGAAAACCTATTTCACTAGGAGGGTGGTGAAGCACTGGAATGGGTTACCTAGGAAGGAAACCCATTACCTTTCTTGGTCTGATGATTTAGTTGAGGTTGGTTCTGCTTTGAGCAGGGGATTGGACTAGATGACCTCCTGAGGTTTCTTCCAACCCTAAAGTTCTATGATTCTATGATGTATCAAATTATGAAGCTGACATGGCTATATACCAATATTGCCTATGGGGACAAATTCATATGCCAGAGGAACACAGAAGGTTAGCAAATGCCCTTTTGATGGAAGGGAAAAACGTTGCTAAAAATAATAGGAGTGGCACTTGATTCTTCAGATGCTTCAGCTAGGGCAATAGCTTTGGCTATCAAATTAATAAGGCATACATTGTTTAGATCAGTGGTCTTCCTCAAGAGGCAAAGATGAGGATTGAAGATCTTCCTTTTGAAGTAGTGGTCTGTTCAGTGTGCAACCTGATGACTTGCTAGAGAAAATGAAGACTTTATCTGTAGCTGGATCCTTAGATTTCTTTAATACAGCAAGGAGAGAACCTTTGGCTCCACTATTCAGATACCAAAGAAAATACCAACCTCCTTCATCAGTTCCTTACCACTATCAAAGAATGAATTATTATTAGCATCAACATCATGCTTCTCAGCTTCAACATCACTTAAACCACATGATTATAAAAGGAAAACATCTTTCTCCTCCCATGATTCCTGCAAGGTCTTAGATTTGACATAAGGACAGCGAACTATAGATCAGCCAGCTATACATCTATACTATTTGTCCCCTTTTTACCATCAGTGGAAATTAATAACATCAGACCGGTGGATTCTGAAGATTATTGCATTCAGTTATTTTATTTGATACAGTTCAAAACCCTTCCTCCCAATAACTCCTCGCCCTCTCCTCCCCCCATTTCATTCCTTATCAGGGATCTGGTTAATCCTGGTTTGCTTAGAAATGAGTGTCAATTTCTGTTACAGTCTGGAGCAATAGAGACAGTGCTTCATGAACGCAAAGGAAAAGGTTTTTATTCACATTTTCCAATTCCAAAAAAAGATGGGGCCCCATTGTCCCATTTTGGATCTCAGAAAATTAAATACCTATATAAAAAGGTTTTGTTTCCCCATATTATCTCTAACTTCTATAATCCTTTCTCTTTCTTTTCAGGGTTAGTTTGCAGCTCTGGATTCAAATGATTATTTTTTTTCAATAAGAATGGGTCATTGAAAATATTGGAGTTTCATGCTGTGAGGCCCATTTTCAGTAAAAAGGTCCCGCCCTTTGTTTTATCCAGAGCTCTGAGGGTCTATAGTCTCAGCGTATCTAAAGAGGTAGGGGATGTATATGTATCCTTACCTAGACCCCTGATTAATAAAAGCATTGCTGATGGATGAAATTCTGTTACATGTGAAACAAATGTTTACTTTTTGCCAATCTAGGATTATACATAAATTGGAAAAAATGTTCCTAAATCCAACTCAGAGAATCCCTTTCATGAGGCCCATGCTAGATTTGATTATATAGCAAAAGCATCCCTCTCAGAAGAGAGGGTTATAAAAATAAAATTGTCGGTACATCTCCTTCTCCAGTCCCCAAAACAGACAATTTTCTTTTTTCCTCAGGTTAATGGGTCTCTTGGCATCAACCCCATCAGTGTCCCCATATGCTCATTTTCAGATGAGAGACCTGCAAGAGCAGTTAGTGAAAAATTACAAACCAGGTTTAGACAGCATGCATCACAAATTGGTAATTCCCCTGCAGGTGTTAACAACACTGATGTGATGAGCAAAAACTCCAAATGTAATGAAAGGTATATCTTTCAATTTCCCTCCAATGTCAGTAATATTTGCCTCCACTGCATCCGCACTGGGATGGGGAGCCCATTTAAAAAACAATCTGTTAGTCAGACCTCATTGATCACCAGAAGAAAAGAATCTACATATCTAGAGCTGAGAGCATTCAGGTTGGCTCTAAAGTCAGTTCTGGCTCAGAACAAACATAGGGTAGTTCCAGTGCTGACAGACAACATGATGGCATTGTCTTATCTGAACAAACAAGGGGAGGCTCATTCCCTACAATTATGCAAAGTACTTTGGGAGTGATGTATAGAGTAGGATGATCACCCAAAAGCATATATTTCGGGGGAAGGTGGGGGGGACGGACACCTTTGCAGATCATTTGAGCAGGTTGACCTGTCAAATGCCTTAGTAGTCTTTGAAAGACAAAGTAGTAATCCACCTCTTCAGTTTGTAGGGGAATTCAATAATCCTTTTACCCCCAGCAATAACAGGAAGTATATCACTTTTTTTTTGTGAGAGCAGGGAGAGACAGAATATTGGATTTGTTTCTAATAAATTGGGATCAGATTTTAAAGTATGCATTTCTCCCATTTCCTCTAATTCAAAGAGTGATGAACAAAATAAAACAAGAAAGAGGCAGGGTTCTTTTAATAGCACAAGCATGGGCCAGACAACAGTGGTACCTGGACTTAATTAACCTATCCAGAGGATTAATCAAGCCTCTACTATTAGTATTGGACTTCTTGTTTTTTTGTGTATGTCGATCCATCTACAGCACCAATTGCTTATATTAAAATATTTATTGTATTGTAAGAAAGGAGCTCAGTGAGGATTCCACTCTGTCATATCAACATACCATGGTCCGTGGATGGTAAACCAATTTTTACTAATGGTGTAGTTAAAAGGTTCTTAAAGTGCCTTAATAATTTATCCTCCAATAAGACACTGGGTGTCATCTTGAGATTTGAACACAGTGCCCTCAAAATTGATGAAACCTCAGTTTGAATCTTTGGTTAACTGTACTTGATTACACCTGTCTATTATGATAACTCTTTTGGATAGGTATCACTTCTGCAAAGCATATAAGTGAATTGCATATGTTAATGGCTGATCCGTTATTGACTGTTTTTCATAAATCTAAGTAATTCTTCATACCCACTGAGGGTTTTTACCAAAGTTGGTTTCAGACTTTCTTATAAGCGGTCTACAATTTTATTGATTTTCTTTCCCAAGCCTCACCTACAGGATGGGGGAAGCTACATTACATACACTGGATGTTAGAAGAATTTTAGCTTTTTATTTAGACAGCTCAACTTGGGATCTGACAGTCACACTGTATTCTCTCCTTGAGCATCATTCCTGTAGATCAAAATAGGACCTGGGTGCTATCTGTGCAACAGCATTGGACACAATTCAAATTATGCCCTTTGTGAGAACTAAGCAAATCTGTTTCAATCAGTGTGCTTGTACAGGTTGGAACTTAGTAAGAAGTGTGACTTTTTAAAAAGGGCCCGAGAAGCCAGCTCATTCCCTCTTAGATTTGTTGGATCCATAGCACCAATGAAAGTGAAGACCAATAAATATACAGTTTTGTCAGTCATGGAGATATGATATGCATAAGGAACAGATACATTGAGTAAGAGGTTACTGTTTTTATATAGTCACTTTTCAGAGTAGAATAGAACTTTAATACTCTATGAATTTAACTGGATTTGGTGAAAAATACAAATATTAATGTGTATGTATTAAAAATAGCAGTGTTGAGCCTGAAATAGGGCTGACCCAACAATAACTTTCCTAACATTCTGTAATTATTGCTGCTGCTCAGTGCTGAAATTCACCAAACCCCTAGGGGCATGCCAGGTGTACCATGACCAGGAGGCAAGCTCTGTAGGTGCTTCAGCAGCGAAGCCTTGTAAGTGCTAGCCTTGGTGGGTCCAATGTATTCTCAATTGTCTTTTATTCACTGGTATTTACAGTTATAAGCTTGAAGCTAATCCATCTCCTTACAAAATCATTTCCTCCATTATTTGCACACACATGTCTGTTGTTATAGGGTTGCTAATGAATAAATACAATCTGTGGGAAGAATTATGTCCTCATTTACAGCAATGTAAACCTGGAGCAATTCCATTGAAGTCAATATTTTTTTAGGATTTATAGCTGTGTAACTGAGACCAGAATTGGGCCAAAATTGATACTCAGGATTACGGTTGGAACAGACTTTACCAGCATGGAGAATGGGAATTAGCACTAAATTGAAATCTCTGGGAAGAGAACAACTAAACATAACCATCATTAAACAATAGGCTTTTATAGACTGTTGGTGATATATTTCTGGTTCTGGGAACAAATTTTGTCTTTTCAGGTGATTGCCTTGTGGGATGGAAACAGGTATTTGATTAATTTGATAAAAAATTCTGAATGAAAAGAATTTTCAAAACTGATAACTGGGGGAAAACAACAATTAATTAGATGGAATTATTAACTAGTTGCTTTTCATCCAATTAGTTCAGGGAAAACCAAAATCAAAAAATTAGTTATTGATACTGATTATTCATGAGATCATCTCAGGGGATGTGACTGTTACTATTTTAGTCATAGGCGTTCTTTTAATACACTCACAATCAACAATTGAACATGATTGAAATAAAGAATGTTTATTAAAGTAACTAAAATAACAAGAGATAATCATACACAAATTAATCTAGAACGATTGTGCACATGAGTTAAGGATATAAAATGAAAGGTAAATAAATGAGTAATACTGGTATTAATATTTACAACCAACTTCTAGTCAACTATGAAATACAAAACCCTAAGAAAATCACATCAAAATTGTGATTAAATTGGTATCATAAAGGTTAAAACTCAAAAACACATAAGAATCAACAACCATGCTAGTCAATCAATTACTCAAGACATTAAACATATCAAAGAATATTTGTCTCCTGTTGAAAGAGGCTAATGGTTAAGTATCATTAATAATTCAATAAACACACTAAATATAATACTATCAAATAACCAAGGTCAATTGAATAAAGGGAAACTAGGCTAAGCACTGTAACTCAATACCAAAAATGTCTTAAACTAAAAATAATTATAACTGTTAAGCTGAATATGATAATATACTTGATGCTATACTATAATATAATACCAACTTAAACTAGACTAATAAACAATCTTCAGATCTGTCTTAAGAAACTAAAATTCTATGTAAATACCAGATACAGGAGATCCCTGTAACACTTATGCACTCTTGTGCCCTTTGTCAATTGGCATCAACAGGTCCTTGCAAGTCTCTCTCTCTCTCATTTACACACACACACACACACACACACACACACAAAGTATAAACACTAGCAAAACTGGTATGTAGAAAAGTAATTAGAGGAACATAGTACTTTTAGGCTTGGGCTACACTGCAATCTTATGTCAGTATCAGGGCCGGCTCTACTGTTTTTACTGCCCCAAGCAGTGCGCTGAATTGCCACCGTGGACGGCGGGGGCAGTCCGTGTGCTGTTAGGGCGGCACGCCCGTTTCCACAGCGGCGGCAATTCAGCGGCAGCTTCTGTCTTCATTTGAACATAGAAGCTGCCGCCGAATTGCCCCCGCGGGCAGCTGAACATAGAAGTTGCCGCCACCACGGAAACGCGCGTGCCGCCCTTACTGCACATAGACTGCCCCCGCCATCTGCAGCGGCAATTTGGTGCACTGCTTGGAGCGGCAAAAACACACAAACTGCCGCCCCTTGCAGATTGCCGCCCAAAGCACCTGCTTGGAATGCTGGTGCCTGGAACTAGCTCTGGTCGGTATAAATGTGTTGCTCAGGAGTGCGGATTTTCCACACCCGTGAGCAACACAGTTACACCAACTGAACTCCTGGTGTAGAAAGCCCTATGTTGACAGGAGACCACCTCCTGTTGACATAGCTACCACCTTTTTGGGAGGTGGAGTACCTATGCTGAGGGGAGAAGCTCTCTCATTGGTGTAGTTAGCGTCCTTCTTCACTAAGTGCTACAGCAGCACTACTGCAGCACTGTATGTGTAGATAATCCCTTAGTAATTGGAATAAACAAGAGTAAGCCTGTAGCAATATAATTTACCACACCCAAAATGGAAATGAGGCACATTTAGGGTGTAAGGTATTAGCATGTTACATCACTCTATAGTTAGAAACATACCCCATGATTAAAATAAGTGTATTCTAATATTTACAGCCCACACATACAAAAACTGAAGTGAGGTTTTGAAGTTAGCTTTGCTCACTGTCATATACAGTATATAGTATAATATTATTACATGGGACAGAGATCTAAGGATGCTTCTCTCACCAGCAGGCAATTCTCACTCCCCCATGCAAAAACAGCACATCTGCAAGAGAAGTTAGTGTGTAAGACACAGGGCAGAGTAGAACAGTGATATAACCAAACTGTTCTCAGTAGCTCTTAAAGTTAAGAATTAAATTTTGACAAGACAATAGAACAAAAAATAACCATCAAACAGTGAATTCTCACAAAGGCTAACACCATACTGTACAACTCCAGATTTTTGGAGCTACACAGCAAGAGAGTTATGAGCTCAAGGTTACTTCTTTAAGCAATGGCAAAATAGCTTTAGTAAGTGGCGACAGATCAGCCTTAATATACCAACATGCAAATCTTAGTTCCTCTCAATTACATTGGTCTTTAGGTGAAAAACAAACAACTGAATTTAGGCACAAGTATTTAGTTACAATGCATTAGTTTTAAATCCTGTAACTCAGTCCAATTATCTTAAGGCTATGTTAAAGCTCTATTTTTCCCATTTCTAGTATAATCTTTCTTGGAATTTATTTGGAATCAGTATATATTAGTATTTATGAAAGTTAAATTTGTTAATTTGGAATTTTAATGTGAGGGTCCAGAACAATGATCTGGATTTATGGAACAACAATCTGAACTAGAAGGAAGTTCAAGATTCTAGAAAGGCAGTATTTCTGCTTTCCAGGCCAAATTCTGGCCTCCTTCAAAGCAGAAAAAATCCCTATGGAATTTTAGCAGTAAATATTGACTTAAGTCTTCCTATGCTTTAGAGCAAAGTGGAATTTATCTTCCTTTTGTTGTCCAGGGAGTCTTCTGATACGGTGACGATTTCGTCTTATATTTGATCTTCAGGAAAATTGTTTCTTTCCAAAGGCTGCTTATGTTTGGGACTTTGGGCCAGTAGGTTCCAAAACTCAGGTTCCTGTTTGTAATGGACTTTTAGTTAAAATAACATTTCCTTTTGGGAACAAAGTCTCTGCACACTGCTAACATAAATAGGGGAGGAATCTTCTTGGGTCACGATTGGGACACCTCAGTTTTAGGAACCTCAGGTGAATAGAAATGGATCTCTTAGTTGGAGAGAGAACAATGAACTGGGATTTTGCAACACTTATATGAGTTCTCTCTTGTAGTAGGGGGCTGGGCTGATTCCAAAAAGGGAACAGTTTGTTTCTAGCATATTCCCTTTGGACAATCCAAGATTTTGGGATGTATGTAGATCAGGTTGCAGATAATAAATGTGTCAGCTGCACAAGTCAAAGTATCACTGCATATTTCCTACCCATCCAGCTTTGCATCCTCTACTTGGAACTCCTTAATTTCTTCTTTAGCATTGTTCATTAAAATATACACTAACTAAAAGTCTTTTTTCTTTTTTTTTTTTTTTTTGCTCAACTGTCTGTTGCTATTTCTTCTTGAACCATTAACAATAGGATAAATGTTTTCTTGTATTACAGTTTATTTCCAATTAGGTTGATGTATTAGCTCAGTGTTATAGCTTCAGAGTAGGAGTTTAAGCACAAGGGAAGGTTGGATGAGTAAATTAGTCTTTCTTGACTACTGGATTTGGTGAGATATCAAGAGGGGACAATTAGCTATCTGTTCTCACAATATATTTCTTCTCTGAATGTAATTGATAAAATTCCTGGTTACAGAAGAATCTATAGCACAAGAAAGAGGAAAAAGGCAAGTAAACAGTGTTTATAACAGTTGAGGTTAATGGAAGGGTGATTCTGCGTTTAGCTTGGCTCGGTGTAGGTTCGGCGCTCTCTATATACTCCCTTATACTATAACTTTATCACTTCTAAGTGAAAGAATATCAAAATTGCGAATTCAGGGGCCTAATTTAATTCTTTAGAACCCACAGCCTAGTTTAACCTAGTTTAGCCTACACTATTCAGAGAGAGATTTTTTCAGTCTCTGGGGAACAGGAGGCCTCTGTGATACTGGGAACTATACCTTTTCAGTGGGGTATCTTCCTAGGCAGGAATTCTGGGGGAGAGTGTTGCAAGAAACCCACATTCTGTAGCTATGTCGAGGGGAGAAGCTCTCCCACCAACATTGTGCTGTGCACACTACCACTTATGTCAATGTAACTTATGTTGCTCAGGGGTGTGTATTTTTTTCACAGCCCTGAGTGTCATACATTTTGCTGACATAAGTGGTAGTATAGGCATGGCCTTAGTAAGAAGAGTTTCTGTTCTGGTGGAGCTTTTAGCTTCTCCTTTCTTCTACTCAGGTTATTTTCATTCATTTCTATTTACTCCTGGTACCATGAGGTGTTCAGAAATCTCTCTGCACCCAAGGGGCTTGAAAGACGTTCTCTTTACTCGGTGATTCAGTTCCAAGTGTCTCTTCATATCCATGTGTGGAAGATAACTGGAAGAGATTAAGCAGAGATTCACTGTGTATCTGCAAATAATGAGTGCCGGTGAAAAAAGAAAACAATTGGAAGGTAGCCTTATTTTTCTGATAATAACAGGTTCTGATTCACTTGATGTGTTTGACAGTTTTCAGTTAACTTAAGCAGAGGAGGCTAATTATGAAACTATTACAGAAACTTAGGGAGTATTGCACTCCATGGAAAAAATGAAACATATGAGAGAAGGTTTTAACCTGAGGGTACAAAAATAAAATGAAGCCGTAGTCTAGGTTTGTTGTGGTGTATTTAAAAAAAAAAAAGAAATTAAAATGGTAAACTATCAGTTTAAATGCTCATGGATTTCCTCGTCTGGCTTACAGGCTAGGGGGCTCTGTATGGAAGTGTGTGATCAGAGAGTCAATCTGCAGAAATCTAGAATAAAGTGAGGTAAATTGTGCCTCTCTGTTTTATGGAGTACTCTGCTTTGGGGGTGTCTTTTTTTGGTTCCTGTGTGCTATCAGTTTGAATTTTAAGACATAAAGTAGTGTTACTTTGCAAGAGTATTTCATGTTTTTATTGAACTTCTCTGTGTGTATGGTATGAACATAACATTTGTAACTGGCTTTTCAGCCTTAGATTAGTCTTGCAAATCTAGGTCCCTGATAAGAGACCAGACTGTGACCAGAATCTGGAACAAATAGCTCAGATACTGCTAGGAGACCCAGAATTACCCTCTGACAAGGCAGTTGGAATTTGCTACGCAATGGAAGTCACTCAGAATGAAGCCTATGGCACATGGACAGTGCTCTGATATTGTAGACATGATTGAGAATCCAAAATAACCACAAGAAAAAGGATATGAGGCAGAGAGGCATGTGGAGCTCAAAGTGAGAGTCAAGCAAGAACAGTTGATATTTCAAGGGAGACCTCGTAGTCTAAGTCAGTGGTCTCCAAAGTGGGATGAACAAGAGGATCCTTGTGGGTGAGCGGCAGGAGCTTCTTTTTTTTTTTTTTGCTTCGGCAAAAACGGTAGAGCCGGCGCGGCAGGGGGTGCGTGCTCAAAATTTTTTTACTGATAGGGGTGCACGATGAAAAAAGTTTGGAGACCACTGGTGTAAGTGACCATGGAAGACACTTGAGATTTTAATTGAATATTGATAATAAGTTTAGTTGCTAGCCTGGTTATAAGTATTTGGAATTGTGTGTTACAGAAAATATTGGTTGTTGACTGTTAAATTTTGGCTAGAAAAGGAAGAAGCGATATGGGCACTAAATGATTTAGCTTCTCAGACAGGAAGAGTGGGGAGGGGACACTGCAGAAACTCATATTCTGTTATGAAGAGGCAGGTGGAGTTGTGTTACTGAATAAAGAGGATTGCCTTCAAGCACGTTGGGTTTAGAGTGATCAGTCACCTAGCTGGTAGACAAGATTAAGGTTTGGGCTTTAATCCCAGTCTTATGCCCATGTGACTCCAATTATTTCAACTGTGTTAAAGTGGAGGAACACAATGGAGAACCAGGCATGTTGTTCCTGATTCACTTCTCATTTATATTCGTGCAATTCCAGAGTAACTCCACTGAAGAAAATTTTCAGCTGGTGTGAAATCAAAATCAGGCCCATTATTTTTATATTTGATTACTACATTGTAGTTTGCATAATTTACTTATCTTGGAAATAAAGTATTTAGTGTTTTTACTTTTGTATTAACTATGTTGTACAAAAAACACATTTTACTGAAACACTCTTTTTAGACTGAATTATTAAATAACATGGAGGTTACCTGCTGAATGTGATAAAGTGACACAATAGGGACATTTAATTCTGCAGTGAAGACATAGCCTAATTTGGGTTATCTGCCCTCAGGTTAACTACTCTTGAGTTAGCCTAGCTCAAGTGAGAGCAAGTGTTGTTTCAGTGTGGTTGAACAGCACACAGTGATTGTGGAAGACTCTGATTTGTGCTAAATTTGAGCTGTAGTCAAACCCCAGCCAGTTTGAGTAAAAAGCACCACCACACTCAGGTCAAGGACTTTTGTGTGTGGATCAGACTAAAGTCAGGGGCAACACTTGACTTAAGCGCGAGTTAACTCTCCAGTGAGGACAAAGGCTTATAAATTATGAAATTTGAATATTTTTACTGGGTTTAGAAAAACTAAAAGGCTAATTTGTTTTTACATAATTTGCCTTGTCTGATGTAATAGCACAGAGCCATTAGGAAGGGCATCAGTAAGGGTATATCAAGTGGAGTCCCGCGGGGATCAGGTCTGGGTCTGGTTCTATTCAATATTTTCATCAATGATTTAGATAATGGCATAAAGAGTACACTCATAAAGTTTGCAGATGATACCAAGCTGGGAAGGGTTCTTTGGAGGATAGTATTAAAATTTAAACTGATCTGGACAAACTAGAGAGAGTCTGAAGTAAATAGGATGAAATTCAATAAGGACAAATTGAAAGTACTTCACTTAGGAAGGAACAAACAGTTGCACACATACAAAATAGGAAATGACTGCCTAGGAAGGAGTACTGCAGAAAGGGATCTGGGGCTCATAGTGGGTCACTGTTAGGGGGGGAAAAAGCAAACATCATTTTGGGATGTATTAGAAGGAGTGTTGTAAGCAAGGCACAAGAAATAATTCTTCCACTCTCCTTTGCCCTAATTAGGCCTCAGCTGGAGAACTGTGTCCAGTTCTGGGTGCAACATTTCAGGAGAGATGAAGAAAAAATTGGAGAAAGTCCAGAGAAGAGCAACACAAATGATTAAAGGTCTAGAAATCATGACCTATGAGGGAAGATTGAAAAAACTGGGTTTGTTTAGTCTGGAGAAGAGAAGACTGAGGGGGGACATGATAATAGATTTCAAGTACCTAAAAGTTTATTACAAGGAGGAGGGAGAAAAATTGTTCTTTTTAACCTCTGAGGATAGGACAAGAAGCAATGGGTTTAAATGCAGCAAGGTGGTTTAGGTTGGACATTAGGAAAAACTTCCTGTCAGGGTAGTTAAGCACTGGAATAAATTGCCTAGGGAGGTTGTGGAATCTCCATAATTGGAGATTTTTTAGAGCAGGTTAGACAAACACTTGTCAGAGATGGTCTAGATAATACTTAGTTCTGATTTGAGAGCAGGGGACTGGACCAGAAGACCTCTTGAGGTCCCTTCCAATCCCACGATTCTATGATTTTATGGTTATTCATAGGGAAAAGGATGTAGTAGGAAACTTCGCCTAAGGCCCATTCCTGCAACTTGTTTCTTTGAAGTCAGAGAGGCTCCATATAATTTCAGGGTGCCCTTGTGTGGAGCTCATTGCAGGAAGGGACCCTTACTGTGGATTCATAGATTCATAGATTCTAGGACTGGAAGGGACCTCGAGAGGTCATCGAGTCCAGTCCCCTGCCCGCATGCAGGACCAAATACCGTCTAGACCATCCCTGATAGACATTTATCTAACCTACTCTTAAATATCTCCAGAGATAACTGTTCCTCTCTCTTTGTAGGTGAACTGGACACTTTGATATGACCCACGTCATTGTGAGTGCCTCCAAATTTAATAAAAAATCAAAAGCAATTCTTTCTCTCTTCCCCTCCCATGCCACATCCACCCCTGAAGTAATAGATGGGAGGATAGCAAACAATCCTTATGCCCAGATTTGTTAAATGGGGGAAAAAAGTATAAAACTCTTGTCTTTTTAACTTAGGTTAAATTCAGGACTTATGTGCCATTTCTGTACACGTTACACCACCTACTGTTGTATTCTGATGGACAAGTCACTCAGGTATATTACGCATCTGATTTTTTTTCTCCTGTACCTGCACTATGTTGTGAAGATGTGTGATGGTGAAAAATACACTTGTTTGTTTTAACTAAACATTTGAAGGTCTGGGTATAACAAACACAGTCTCCTACTACTTTAACCTGGCAATATACAGTATGTGATTTTGTGTATGATAAAAGGAATGTGCAAAACATGTTGTGACATATGAAGTAAGCAATAGCTAACCAGGGTTTTTATGGGGAAAAAATGACTTAATTGGTGGGTTAACAATGTTTTTGCTTGGGATGCAGCTTTTTATATATGTTCTAAGGAATGTGAGTTATGCTCATGTTGATTTTCAGTTGCTGTCTAATAGTTTCTGACTGAACAATTCACTGAAAATATTGTCTGTTCTTTCTAGACGTGAATTTTGTGACATTCAATCTCATTGCCTTTGTGGGAGTGTCTCTACAGTGGTTTTCCTACAAAATATTCTGAAGTATTTCTAATGTATTTTGTCCCACTAATTTGTTGAATGGCAGAAGTATAACATTCTGTACTTCTGTACTAAACCTTCTTAAAACCCTTTAAGAATTAATACAAAGTGTGTGTGTTTGTGGGGGAGGGAGAGAAATATATGCAAAGCTGACACAATATTTTCCTTCTAATCTTACCATGTACTTCATCTTTATAGGTGCTGTACAAGCCATCCTGCAGTAAAGGGGGTATGTCTGTTTAAGGGGGGATTTTTTTTTCCCTTGAAAGTCAATTTCAGTTCTGCTCTTTCCCCAGGAGGTGTCTGAATAGAGGTCAAACCATTACTGTCTCTTGGGAGAAAATAGCATCACTTGCATAATATTCAGTTTCAATAGGGAAAAGTTTAATTTCTGTTGAATTTTGGTCTAAAATGTTCTGCAAAGCCAGGGGATCAGTCAGCCTTGTTTTATTATTCTGTGGGTCAGTGATATATTTTTCCCATGTATTCTCCCTTTTCTCTTAAATTTCAGGAAATATTAAATTTGATCCACAAGCTATTCATCATACTGACAATAATACTAGTGGGAATTGGTGCCAAAACACTAAAATAAAACTCAGGTTTCAGAGTAGCAGCCGTGTTAGTCTGTATCCGCAAAAAGAACTTAGAGACTAACAGTCTCTAAGGTGCCACAAGTACTCCTGTTCTTTTTAAAATAAAACTGTAGCTGTTTTGCACAAAAGGGAAAGACCAGTGCACCAGATCAAAAATAAATTTCCAAACAATAAAAAAGAATTGTATTGTAGTCATGACAGTGTGCTCTAGTACTATTATAATTGTTACTTATCAAGTTTATTACATAAAACAAGAAACAATCTCTACCCCCAAAGAGATTCCAATCTACATAAGGAAAAGAAAGATTAGGGGAAAGAAAGAGAATATAGAAGAGAGTGAACAATGTGATGGTAGCAAACAGCATATTAGTTCCATTTTAATTTTGGTTTCCATTTGTTATAGACATCCTTTCAGTGGGTTTATGTTAGGAGGGGATTAGCTATGTGGAAAGATAAAGAGCGGAGGGGATAACTCAGTGGTTTGAGCATTGGGTTGCTAAACCCAGCATTGTGAGTTCAATCCTTGAGGGGGCCACTTAGGGATGTGGGGTGGCAAAATCAGTACTTGGTCCTGCTAGTGAAGGCAGGGGGCTGGCTTGATGACCTTTCATGGTCCCTTTCAGTTCTATGAGATAGGTATATCTCCATATATTATTATTAAATGGAGGAGTCCGGAGACCATCAAAATAGTGTGATGACATCACCAGAGTCCATCAGTCCCTGTTTGAACTGTTTTCTGCAGCTGCCTTGTGCTGGCTCTGTTTCTGGCTGTCTTCTCCCTGCAATTTCTTTCCAAAAGCCCACAGGGCTGTGAGAGGGACAAAATGTCTCATGGTTCCAAGTAGGCCTGAAGGTGGGATCTCCCCTGAATAGTTCTGGGCCTGGGGTGCTGCATGTGAGGATGGCCACAACTGAGCCCCATTTTGCCTCTCCCACAGTGCATTAGTACTAGAGAGATACAATGTTATCACAGCTTTGTTTCTCTCTGTGTCCATGTATTATTAACTATGTATTAAGCTATGACAGAACTATGAAATCCATTTCTGAAAAAGTCATGGGGAGACTTTCAAAGGCACAAAGTGCAGTTAACCATCCAGCTGCTCACTCTGACTAATTTTTAAAAATATGTAAACATTTGTTTTTTTTATGGTGGATTACTGCCAGAAGGCTGCAGAAAGAGTACATATCTTAAGATGGGTGTTGAACAGAGGGTGGTGGGATGATGCTCAGTCCAGCTCCTTTGAAGTCGATGGAATCCTTTGTACCGATTTCATTGACAGTTGAATCAAGCCTCTTTTGCACAAGCTAGAAATTATCACATCGTCTAGCCTTAGCATAGCACTAATTTTGAGTAACCGAGTCTTTGCATTTTACTTTTCTAAGATTTCCTTCATCAATGGCTATTAGTCAGGATGGGCAGGGATGGTGTCCCTAGCCTCTGTTTGCCATATGCTGAGAATGGGTGAAAGAGATAAATCACTTGATGATTACCTGTTCTGTTCATTCCCTCTGGGGCACCTGGCATTGGCCACTGTCGGAAGACAGGATACTGGGCTAGATGGGCCTTTGATATGACCCAGTATGGCTATTCTTATGTTCCTAACCTGCCATGAAGTGAGTATGACAGTGAAATATGTTCCTTAGTGGTTTAGAATATAAAAAGGATGGCAAAACAAAGTTTTTTAGTCATTTTTTCATCCTTTATTTGGTCTTTATCAATATCAAAATATTGGTATTGGTGAGCAGCCCTTAGTTCTCAAAATGAATGTAAGGAGTTGCTACTTGGTAGCAAGCTTATGTTAAATACTGATATTCATAAGAAGGTGTGAAGGCTAATTACACAAGAGACACAAGGCATGATATCTAAAGTCATAAATTGACTGTTCTATTAACTTTCTACCAAGCTGACTTCTATAGGTGAAGCAAGTAAACCACCAAGAATACAAACTTACATAATTTTGTTGGTATTATTTAGCATATGTATTAAGAGGAAAGAATACTTTAGAATATTTATCCAAAATGTGTCTTAAAACATGACAAAAATTTGAAGAGCATCTAGAGCTATGTGTGCACTACTTTTTCCCTGTATTAAGGGAATCTAAGACTTGTCTCTATTATGTCTTTGTTCCCAATGTTTGTCTTTATTAATGTTTTGCAGCATTAAACTTAATTTCTTTAGCTGTGTTAGTCAGAATTGATTTCACTGAACAATCGTTAAAATTATGTATTTATTTATTAAACAATTTATTTATTAAACATTATTACTAGCAATATGACCACAACTGCACAAGACACAGAAAAATCTGTGACTGCAAAAGCAATGAATAGTATGGCAAGGGGCACACTAAAAGAACATAGATATATAGACAGATGGTCTCTGTAGTCTCAATATACGGGTGTCCCCAAATGGATACAGTGAAAGATTCTATTTTTGAATACTTGTTTTGGGGTGCTGGTGGATAATTGGAGGGGCAATCAGTAGGCTAAGAATGGGCTGCTGGACAACCAGACTGTGCTGTTACCTGGCAGGTACTGCAAGCTCAGTGCCCAGCTGAGCAGAACCTTTGATTTCCACTAGCTCAGCCTGCACTAGTGAGTTCCCACTCACTCACCAGACTAAAACTCCAGCCTCTTCCAAGAAAGTAGAAGGGCAGGAGGAGTCCTACAACCTTGGTGTGTGGAGAGAAAGAAAAGGGAAGAATCCCTGGCTCCCCACTTACTATCCCTATGTTTTTCTTAGACTGCAAAAGAGAGAGAGAGAGAGAGAGAACTGCCTGCTATTGCGGGATCTCTGGGAGTCAGATAATAGGTTTTCTCTTCTTTTGATTGGGAGTTGGATAGGAAGGAACTCCCAGACTATTTAAATACTGTGTTAATTTACAGTTCTTCTGCTCACCAGCCCAGCCCTGAACAATGGTTTCTCAACAGTTCTCCTCCCTCAGGCTAGGCCCTTTTCCCCAATCACAGTTAAATTACAATAGCTAGAACGAGTGCCTGAGGTGAGACATGGGTCTAGGATGGACTTTAATGGGGTGAGTGAGGTGGGAATTTAAGGCACATGGTTGTGTGGCGTGGAGGTCAGAGAATGGTTTGGGAAAGAAACAAAGTGCATTAGAAGAGGAGTGAATGTGGAAGGGAGGAAAAGAATGAAATATAATAACTTCTGTTCTTTAAAAAACGGTATGGAGATTCTTCCGGTATTCCTGGTGAGAATCCATAGGTGAAAGAAAAGAACATAAATTCTCTAGAAATTGGCCATGCTTAATACTATATGTTAGTATTTGCAAGGAGTCTTTAGGATACTACAGCAATAGTATCAATATAAAATGTTGGCATTCCAAATGTCTGGCTATATCATCACAGTGGTATTATACACAGAAACATCATGAGAGATTCCAAGTTATCATTAATTTTAAAACTACTGCTTATATTTATTTTTATTATTTATAACATTTGTGGGGTTTTTTATTTGTGCAGGTTGTCTGGATTTCAGCTGCCATCATCTATTGTGAGCACAGGATCTATCCTCACACTTTGTTTCACCACAGACTTTGCTGTGAGTGCTCAAGGTTTCAAGGCTATCTACGAAGGTAAGATCTGCCTGTTTTTATCCTTGAAAGTTACTTGGAGAGTTATTGCAGGACCTCATTTTGAAATGGGTTTGTTTTGAACTGTTGGTTTGACCTTAGTGTCCCCTGTTGAGACCTTGAATCCAAAACTACAAATATACTGTGACTTTTCTGTATGCCAGCATGTCATTCATGGATGTAGTCTTTATTTTAAAATTGTGCATACAATCAATGGTGAAATTGAGTGTTTGAATCCATACTGGTTTGAGATGATGGTTCCAAAAATGGGTCCTGAATTATATACATTTTAAAAATTTGATTTTTTTTCTTCAACAATTACTTCTGAAAAATTTCTTTAAATGCTGGATGTGGGATATAAAATAAATGGTCTGGATACTAATTTGATCTTGAGAATTAGTATGAGAATCTTTGCTTATGGATAAAATGCTCACATTTAGAAACTGAATGGCTTTGATATTTGAAAAAAATGAGACAAATAACAAAGGAGTCAATGTGAAAGATGATAAATAAGTTTAAGAATTCTGCATTTGTAGACAAGGTAGGGCCAAGAACTTCATGTCTGCCATTATCTACTATGTACTTAAGTTTTAGGCTCTTAAAGCAGGAGTAGTAATATTGATATAATAGCTTTGAATCTTACAGGAAGGATAATACACCTCTTTTGATTTCTTCATCCTACATTTTGAGGATGTTATCAGATTCTGTGGAATATAGTAAATCACTTATAATACTGAGTTGAATTATTATTTTTTTGTGTAAATACTTCTACATAGTTAAAGTTGTGACAAGCTTGGTTTTGGACCCCTTTCTCCTAATCCAATTTTGCAAATATGAAGCCAGGCTTCCTGCAATTTAACAAGTTTAGACTTCTGACAGAGGAATTTATTTCAGAAATATTTGGGACAATAAGTTATTTATCAGCTACTACAGTATGAAAAGTCTGATTTTTTTTTTTCACCTTTGCTTTGTGTGAAACATAGCTCAGAAATGGCTTGGCCTTAGGAATTTGGCCTTGGTCTATTCTTTCCAAGTGTGGTGGGATAATTTTAGTTATTCAGAATTGATAGTTTTTTTGTTTTCAAATGTGCCTAAATCCTGTTAATTTAGGTTTATAAGTTACTTAAACATTTTTGAAAATTTTACATAATTCTTATTCAAAAGTTTGATAACCCTGGAGCATTTATTCTGTGCATTTATGGTGGACTTCATTATATTACCTATTGACTAGTAATATTTCACTGTCTCTCCTAGACTAGTACATACCTTTCCCATATTAATTAGACACCTTGTGATTAATTCTGGGTGGAATTTTCAAAAGTGTTATCTAAGGTTTTGTTGCTGTGACAGTGTACTATCTGAGCAATAGCTTGAAGTCTTCAGTTTTGTTTCAGATGTCCAGCTGTGGTTACTCTATTGATAGCTGGGGGATACTAGAATGAATTTAATTTGGTGTTTGCGTCCTGCGAGTTGAATTAGAGGCCTAGTCTACACTAAATTTCTTTTAGCTAAAATTAATCCCTGGTGCAGTTTTGTTGGTAACTGGGGGCACTAGTGTGAATAAGGTACTATCAATCATCAGCACTTTAATCACCATTTTACCTGGGCTATCTCTAAACTGGATTAGATGATCCAGCCACCTTTTTACACTAGCATTCCCCACATGGATCTCACTAGTACAGCTGTACCAGTATTAATCATAGTAAGAAATTTTAGATGGTAAAAGACTAGACACATCCTTATGGCCCATGTCAGGAACTTTTCTAGGGGAGTCAAATAAAAACTTAAAAAATAGGAGCTATGCCATGGTTGCCTCAGCTGCAAGTAGATCTTTGAATACCTCCCCATCCAGTAGCTGCACATGAGATCCTATCTCATCCTTGCATGAAAACTATGCTCTCTGCTTTTCCTGTTGAGACATAATAGACTATTCAAAGGAACTTCTCTTGATTGTCTGCAAGGAAAAGATACACAGAGCCCTAGGCTGTAATATAATTATACTACTTGCTGGCCTATTTTCTTTTAAAACCCTGGTAGGAAGGGATGTAATTAACACTGACATATGTGGCGCCGCTCACTGGTTAAACAAAATTATAGTCTTTTGAATTTATTGCTGTAAAAAATGGGACAGTTCATGAGGTCTGCACTACTGCTTAAGTCGGGGTGGGCAAACTTTTTGAGCAGAGGGCCACATCTGGGTGGGGAAATTGTATGCAGGGCCGGGTCAGGAGGTTGGGGTGTGGGAGAGAGTGCGGGGTGTGGGAGGGGGTGCGGTGTTCAGCAAGAGGCTCAGGACAAGGGATTGGGGCAGAGGATGGGTGCAGGGTGTATGAGGAGGTTCAGGGCAGGGGTGCGGCTGCGGGAGGGGACTCAGGACGGGGGTTGGGTGCAGGAGGGATGCGGGGGGCTCAGGGAAGGGGGTTTGGGTGCAGGCGGGGTGCGGGGTGCCACAGGGGACTCAGGACAGGAGGTAGGGGTGCGGGGTGTGGCAGGGAGCTGGGGTGCACAGGGGTGAAGGGTGCAGCAGGGGGCACAGGGCAGGGGGTTGGGGTGCAGGAGGCGTGTGACATTTACGAGGGGGCTCAGGCAGGGAGTTGGGATGCAGGAGGGGTGTGAGGTGTGGCAGGGGATGGGGTGCAGCAGGGGGCTCAGGGCAGGGGGGTTGCGGTGCAGAAAGGGTGCGGGGTGCACGAGGGGGCTCAGGGCAGGGGGTTGGGGTGCACAAGGGGGCTCAGGGCAGGGGTTTGGGTGCAGGAGTGGTGCGGGGTGTACGAGGGAATTCATGGCAGGGGGTCGGGGTGCGGGGTGTATGAGGGGTATCAGGGCAGGGAGTTGGGTGCAGGAGGGGTGCGAGGTGCAGGCAGGGGGTTCAGGGCAGGGAGTTGGGGGTCGGGGTGCAGGCGGGGTTCGGGCTCCTGCCCAGCGCCGCTTACCTAAAGCTGCTCCGCGGTGGCAGCGGCGCGCACCGGGGCTAGGGCAGGATCCCTGCCTGCCTGCCCTGGCCGCACGCCGTGCCATTCCAGGAAGCGCTGCGGCCCCTGGGGGAGGGCGAGCAGAGGGCTCCGCATGCGCTGCCCTTGCCCCGCCTCCAGGTACCTCCCCCAAAGCTCCCATTGGCCGTGGTTTCCCATTCCTGGCCAACGGGAGCTGCGGGGGGCGGTGCCTGGAGGCGGGGCAATGCACAGAGCCCTCTGCCCCCTCCGCCTCCCCACCTGGGGACGCAGGGAAGTGGTGCCAACCGCTTCTGAAAGCGGCATGGGGCCCGCAGCACCACAGGGGGCAATCCCACGGGCTGGATCCAAAGCCCTCAGGGGCCAGATCCGACCCGCGGGCCGTAGTTTGCCCACCCCTGGCTTAAGTCAATCTAATTTACGTTGCTCAGGGGTGTGAAAAATCTCCCCCTCCCTCCCAAGCAATGCAGGTTTCACGCTGTCCACACCGGCGCTACGTCAGCAGGAGAGTGCCTCCTGCCAACATAGCTTCTGCTTCTCGCTGAGGTGGAGTAATTATACCAATGGGAGAGCGCTCTCCTGTTAGCATAGCGTGTCTTCACCAGACGTTCCACAGCAGTGCAGCTGCACTGATGTAACGCTGTAGTGTAGATGTGCCCTCAGACAAAGTGATGATTGCCACTCTCCAGTGTAAAAAGGTGCAAAGTGTATAAGTCACAAGAAACCTATATAGCAATAGCTAGGGAGAAGATTTATCAACAATTAGGAGTTTTGTGGATTTCCCTGGGAGGTCTGACAGTTCCTAACTCAGGCTAGACAGATTGATAAACTTGGCATTTAGGCTCCTGAGAGTGGCAACAGGGGCTTCTTCGCAGCATATTTAGGGCACTCCTTTATACATCATACATTGGGAGTAAGTTCTTCCTTATTAATTGAATATTGGTCAGTCAGGAACAACATTCAAAGGGAGAAATTCATCAGTAGAGAATAGATGTGTCCTGAATAATACTAAGGTAACAAACAGGTTTTCAAAGAACTTTGGAGCCAGAAAAAATGGGCTTTTCATCAGTGGAGTTATTCCAGATTAATGCTGTTGACCTCTCCCTTGTTTCATGGCTGCAGATGAAGAGGAAGGTTCTGAAGAATTCAAATATCAGGAGCAGTGAAGTAGAAGGGTGGAATAATTTATTTTCATGAACTTTCCACATTCTGGGAAGTTGCACAGTGTGCAACTGCAAAGCTAGCATTTTCCCCCACTTTCATTTGAATAAGAAATGTAATCTGAATTAGCCCCTAAGTGTTACACTCATACAATTAAAATATCAAATCAGTTTACAATAGATTGATTAAGCTATAGTTCCTTAAATAATAAAACTATCTTTAAAGTAAGCTTTTAAAATATTTATCATGTGGAAGAGCTAGCATATTTTGGTAACACTGGTTCAGATCTCATGTCAGTTTTGCATTACTGTAGCTCAATTCAACAAGATTTTCTACTACACTAGTTTCCACAACAGAGGGGATGCTGTCAGGGAGCAGGTTGCTTCTTCTTAATTCTGTGTCTGGGTGCTACCATACCTGTGCCAGATGGCAGTGGTCACGATGGGATCATCCATGAGGTAACAGTTGCTGAGTGCAGCCTACTCCAGCCATACCTCCGTCTCACCTCTCTCCTCCTTTGCACCCTTCACACTTCTGAGCAAGAGAGGGGGACACATGAGCCATCTATACTTACCCTATACCAACTGAGGACTTTGCACACTGAATCCTCAGGGGAAAGAAAATGCCAGTTTCTTTCCCCTCCTGGGCCAGAAGGCCTAGATTCTGGGCTATTGATTTTACTGCCTTTACTCATAATTTTCACTAGTGAGTATAGGAAGTAAAGCGATAATCGAGCCTACTGAATGCTGTAGGTTGCTATGAATGTTAGTGATGTTATTAATATTAAATAGCAGTGCTCGTAGTCCAAGTATTCATATTTATGAGATTTGCCTGCTGCCACGTAGACTCCTCGGGAATGTGAAATGTTGCTTCTCATGAGTCTATCCCACTGTGCAAAAATTGTACTTAAAATAAATCTGACTTTCCTGCAGTAAGCTGGCAAAAGTCATCTAGGATTGTGAATAAAGAGATCTGAGTGGTCATGTAGCCAGAATTCAGTTGTTGTTTTCTGCTAAGAACGAAACTTGCTTCAGCTCAACAGATTGCAAGGTTACATATTTATTTAAAACTAGATTATTTGACACCAGAATTCTTTTTTCTATATAGACTCATAGACTTTAAGGTCAGAAGGGACCATTATGATCATCTAGTCTGACCTCCCGCATGATGCAGGCCACAAAAGCTGACCCACCCACTCCTGGAATAATTCTCTCCCTTGACTCAGCTGTTGAAGTCCCCAAATCATGATTTAAAGACTTCAAGTCGCAGAGAATCCTCCAGCAAGCGACCCCTGCCTACCAAGCGACTCCTGCCCCATGCTGCGGAGGAAGGCGAAAAACCTCCAGGGCCTCTGTCAATCTACCCTGGAGGAAAATTCCTTCCCAACCCCAAATATGGTGATCAGCTGAACCCCGAGCATGCGGGCAAGATTCTCCAGCCAGACCCTCCGGAAAAAGTTCTCTGTAGTAACTTTTAATATCCCATCATTGACCATTGTTACTAATTACCAGCGATGGCATGTTATTGACCTATTGACTAAAATCACGTTATCCCATCAAACCATCCCCTCCATAAACTTATCAAGCTTAATATTTTTGAATATCAGTAACTATCAGTAACTATGGTAATCTTTCAAGATCTTGCATTGAGCACTTGAGCACTCTTGTTGCAGACAGTGTTATGGACTAGTTGTTATTTGCCAGAATTATTGTTGAAGTAGAGGAAGTTCACATCAGATGAATGGGTATATATATGCAAAAGTCTGTGAAATTTAAGAAATAGTAATTTGCAGAATTTTTTTGTAAATTATTCAAGCAAAACTATAAAAAACTCCATGAATTAAACATATGTTGGCTGGCATTTTACCATTTACACTACTGGAGTTTAAGGTCATAAATTGAATCCAAGACCTTACCTCAAATCTAGGAAATGGAATTTTCATCGGGGAAGTTTCTATCTAGCATTATTCCTATTGATTGTTATTTTATAGAAAGAGAAAGGTTGCAGTGTTCTGTAATACATAAGGTACTGGACTGGGAATCAAGTGACCCGAGTTATATTCCCAGCCCTGCTAGTGAATTGCTGAGTGACTTTCGATAAGTCATTTAACCTCTTTTACTCAATTTTCTTTCATTAAAGTGGGGACAACAATTCTTACTCATATTTTGCAAAGCAGTTTGAGAACTACAGGTAGAAGCACAAAAATGCTGTTCTTATTATAAAATATTTTATTTTTAATAATGATATCATTTTATTATAAAATATTATTCAAAAGGAAAAAAAGCAAAAACATATCAACACTTCCCCATACATAGAGTACAACTACAGAAAGTTGAAAATAATTTAATAGTATTCACACCTGAAATGATACCGGAACAATATACAGATTAATATTTCATTCTGTAATGCTTTCTGTAACGGGATAGTCTAATAAACAACTGTCCTAGTAGTTAGGCAGTGGCCTTACAGTTTCTGCCAGTCTAATCATCCTTGAGGAGGACTCAGCCAAGTTGTATGCAGTGGACCTCAATCCCTCTTGAATGCTTAATGCTGGGAGTTCTGCTGCTACAGAGGAGCAGGGAGGCAAGGTAGAAGACCTGGGCCCCATTCTCTCCACAGCGTTTCATCCCAGGACCCTTATGGGTTTTTTCAAAGTGTCCAGAGCAGTTATCAATCTTCCCCTAAGTCACTTACTACCAGACTGGAGCTCCAATGTTTGGTGTGTGGTCACTGTTTAGAAGACACCCTAACAGTCTATCTGGAATGTCTACACTGCAATAGAAAGCCTGTGGCACTGACTCTCAGAGCCCAAGTGAGCTGACCCAGGCCAGCCATGGCCATGCTACTAGTCTTTTATTGCAGTGTAGACGTACTCTTAATGTCCTGTCAAAGCAGTCTCTGTTAAGGCTTTCAGGTCCCCAAGGGGGAAATCGAGATCCCCACTGCTAGAGGAGCCTTAATAAGGTGTACACACTCCTATCACAGCTCCTAGTATCAGCCTTGCTTCCTGGTGCATCCTGCAACTCCTTCGCCACTTTCCCTGGCCTACCAGTGTTCTTTTAAACTATTTCTCCACCATGAGCATGTCCTGTACCTGTTCAGGGGTGGGGCCTCTCTGGACCTGTATTGCTCTATTCCCTAAGGCCTTGGTTCAATATGGGGTCTGTAAACCTCATCACACTTTCCAGTGACATGGCACACCATGAGTCTACTAATCTGAGAATTCCGTGCCATGCATTTGTTCAGAATACCCAATGTATGTTCAGTACACAAAATGCATCAAGAAAGAAAAAAAAAATAATTTCAAGTTCTCTGTTCCTTATCATTTGTAAGATGAAATGATCATGTTACTTTATCTTACATTATGCTACATTGTTTACTGCCACTAAGTAGCAAACATCAGAAGCTAAAATGAGCTAGGGATTTTTAACCTACCTCAGTTGAAATTCCAAATGTATTTTGTCATGTAGAAATGTTAAATGCTTAAAAACAAAACAAAAACAAAAAAAATGCACACACAAAAAGCCAGGAATACTCGATTGGGCATGTGCTCGTATCTCCTCTTGACCACCACCTTGCCACAGTGTATTTTCTTTGACATCATGAGAGCTTGTGCAAACCCTGTCCCTCTTTCCACTCCCCTGAGGGCACCGTTGTTTTGAGCTCTAACAGTTTTCTGCTCATGTGAAGCATTAACATTTTATAAAAGAGGTCACCTTATTTCCTCGTACGTACTTTCCCTGGAGCGTCTTCAAATAAATAAATAAATCAATAAATAAATCCTTTCAGCATCAACAGCAGTAGACGGTGGTCCAGTTTCAAGGTAATGTCTTTGAAGAATTATCTGTCTTCACCTGTTACCCCCACTTTCCCACTGCTGAGTCCCTATATTTCTTTTTTTTTCTTTTTTTCTATGATTCAATACTCCAGTCTCACTAGGGACTGTGTGGGGCCAGGAATGTTCCTTTTTCCTTAAATTTACTCAGTGGGCCCTCACAAGCATCAAAAAGATTTGTTTCCTTTGGAGATCATATGGGGTTTGTTTGTTTGTTTGGACTTCACATGACCCCCCTGAGAGGAGACCAGAAGCTTGAATGCCAATATGACTATCATGTTTGCCATTGCATTCATTGGTAGACTTACTAGGTCTGCAAGTTATAAGCCTAACTACGGGAAAGCAAATAACTGATGTGCTTGTCATGGGACTAAGCAGGTTGAGTTGTGTATACTCAAAACGTTGAACCAAGTTTAGCTGATTAGTGTTGTACAGGGACAAGGTCATGTTAGCATCTTTGACTTACTGGGCCCATTTATTCCCTCAAAATTAACGCAATAGATGGACTGTACATTTGGCCACTCTTTCCTGTGGACACCCTTTCCAAGTGACACGGCTGCACCTGCACTTCTCTCAAGAGTAGAACCCCACAGTTCATGCTATTGTTGACTGGATTGCCTGGTGATAGCACCCATGTTTAGCAAGCATATTACCTCCAGCTGACACACTGGATTTAGCCACTGGTAAGGAATCCTCTCTGGGAGCTCTGACCCAAAATTAAATGCAGGTACAGAAAAGAGCTTGTCCAAAAGAGAGTATGGTGTATTTGTCCATAGGACTATCACAAGCAGAAAGAACTGGGTTAAAATAACAAAAGCTTAAATGCATACTGTCTTATCTAAATTTAGCCTTTTTTGCCAGTTTAAGCAGGTTCCATTTAACCCACGTTCCCCTCTGCAACTGCTGCCTCCCAGTCGGTCTGTACCCAGTCAATCTCAATCTCTCTCTTTCTCTCTGCCCTTAAGTCACAGATAGTCTTTCTATCCATTCCAAAGTCTCTTTGCTCAGAGTTCCCATCCAAAGATCTCCAGGGGTTTTGAGCATGGCAACTGAACCTGACCAGACTGGGTTATGCATTTCTCTAGAGGGTGTCAGAGGTAATCTTTCCACATTACACTTCTGGTATTGTCCATATGAGCATCAAACAACTGACTTTGGTCTACATTCAATCCTTGTAGGATTGAATGGACCAGATCAGTTGCTCTTCTGTCCCTTATTACCTTTTAGCCAGCTCATGGATGTATATGCATATACAGTCATAAAAATTAAGACAGGTAGTTCCCATATTCTTCAGTGAGTCTCCAGCAGACAGTATAATGTGGCTCTAGTCTTCCCCTTTCAAAGGGGAAACTCTGCCTTTTTTAGGTTTCTTCTTATGCATGAGTAGAATCAAAATCAATACCAACACTGTAGTTAAAAAAAAGTACAGGTATTTTTAATAAATATTGTCTGGAGCTGCATACCTTAGCTTAGACTTTGTCATTGATTGTTAGTGTATTTGACAATAGCATCTAGTGGCAATGGACCAGATCAGTTGCTCTTCTGTGTTTCATTAAATATTTGTCTCATGTACTATTCTGATAGTCTGTTTGATGTTCTTTTCAAACTGGGTTCTTCATTAAATCTTTAAACCATGAATATATTTTTGAGTTTACTTTTTAATGAATGTAAAGCTTGAAATAAGATCCTTTTAGGCTAAACTTTATAGATGTATTGCTTTTTGGTACAGAAATAATTGCTTTCTTGAAATGAGTTTGGATACAATTGTCCCTTGTTAACAAACTTTATTAATATGCAAAGTTACAGAACAGTCCTTATGTTAAAAAAAAAAAAAGTTTGTCCTCTTTTAGTGAATTTTCTTGCTTTTTTTTTTTTTAAACAAGACATGCTCCTGTCCTATTTAGAATGAAATGGAAAAAATTCATAATCATGAAGTGAAAAACAGAAGTGGTGGTTTGGTGGCCACAGTATAATGTTATATGTTAGCAGGCAAGATGTCAAGATTTGGGGTTAGGAGAACAGTGGCAGTGATGTTTCTTTGTTCTACAGTTTCTTTGTTCTATCTGTTAGCTAATCTGGTGTAGTAATGCTTTAGGCTCCAAGAGAGCTCACTTCAGCCCTGACACCCAGAGCAATGTTTTTTTGGAATGAAACTTGTACAGAATAGTGGAGGACTTAGTAAAATGAAAATTGAAGCCTTCATGAAAGTACAGATGCCCTGTGACCCCTCCCCCCCATTCTCCCGCTTTGTTCTCTAAATTTTATGAACAGGTTGAATAGTCCCTTGTTGGAAAGACCTCAGTTTATAGGGAACTCAGTTTGGAGATCAGAGCAAGAAACAGTCATTGTGTGGATTTGAGAGGGAGAAGATGGAAAACAAAAATGCAGTGCAGCCAATCTTTCATGCATATATCTAACGTATCATATATATCTATATATATAGATATATTCACACACTGTGCTTTTCATCTTTTCATGTCCTTCTGGTCCCTTAATAGTTGTTGCTCTTCTCTGAATTACCTTCAGTTTACTACATCTTTTTGATACTGAGGTTTCCTGTATTTACATAATGTTTCATGGTTTTTCTTGTTTAATTAGGCTAATAATAACTATGGAATTCTACAATTAAAAATATGCATCAAAACAGGAATGACTAAATGACTGAAGCTTTGAGCTATTTGTTTTATCAATTTAAAAGGACTTAAGACAAAAGAGTAAAAAACCTTGTTAGCTGTTACTGTACAATTAATACATAATTAGAAGCTAGTTATTTTACCCATTACTAGTTGCTAGTTAAAGATGCATTAATGTTGATACACTTAGTGTGGATACTATATTTTATAATCTCCTAATCCTCAAACTGAGTGCATTAGTCTTCCAAATGATCATATAATCATTCTGGGCCAGAATGTGATCCCCTTATTTGCATGGGTGAGCAGTTATTCTCCTCATTCCCATTAACTTCATTGGGCCTACATTTGTAAGTAACTATTTGCTAATGAGTATAAACTATTCACAATCTGACCTAATATATGTCTTCTCATCCTTTATCTCCCCCCCCCCCGACACACACACACACACACACACACACACACACACACACACACACACACACATATATATATATATATATATATATATATATATATATATATATATATATATATATATATATATATCCCTGTCATGTAATCAGTCTCCTCCTGTTGTTCTCATCCTAAGGCCAAATCTTGGAAACATTTACTACACTCATTACACTACTCTGCACTATGGGCCTGATCCAAAGTCAATTGCAGGCAAAGGAAAGATTGGCTTCATTGGGTTTTGGATTCAACTCTGTTTTTGATAGTGAGCATATGCAGATACATGCCTTATATGCAGATACACAACTTCATGTACATTCTAAAATCCTTGGGATAGGGACTGAATCTTTATCTGTTTTGCAGAGCCCATGGAGCACTTGTGCATTACATAAGTAATAGATAATTGAAGTCCATAGTGGTTCTTCACAGGAAAATAGCCTCCCAAGATGACACAAGTTCATAATTACATACTATTTTAATTTAAATCATCCAAAAAAAGTTTTGAAATCACTAAGTCCATATATTGTTTCAATCTCTCAAAGGAAAATTAAAAAATATATATATATGTTTAGTACACGTCCTGTTTTAATGCCATATCACTTCTCATCTATAATTGTTAAATTGTGTGGAAGTGATTGTGCAGCTCAGGCTGTTGTGCAGAAAATGTCTGCTGTGGCCTGACAATGAGGTAGCATGTAAAAGGTTGGAGATCTTGGCTCTATTCCTAGTTCGTTCAGCTGACAATTGAGCTGGGCCAGGGAAAGAAATTCAGCCAAGTAGATGGATGCTTTCTATAGAAAGCTGATCAAGGTTAGGCAACTGTTCATGTAATGAGTCTCTTTTATTTACCACCTCTGAATCTTCCCACCTGATTCAGGAGGATATGAAACTGGGGTTAGGTTGAACACTTTTTGGGAATTACCAGAGAACTTCAGATATTAACTGCCCTTTGCACCCATGAATGACAATTGCCTGGTCCTTGCTACCAAAACCATTTTAAATGCACTAATGTATTAAGATTACTTTTCATCAGGGCCGGCTCCAGGCACCAGCTTGGCAAGCTGGTGCATGGGGCGGCCACTCCGGAGAGGGGCGACAGGTCCAGCTATTCGGCGGCAATTTGGCGGATGGTCCCTCACTCCCGCTTGGAGTGAAGGACCTTACACCGAATTGCCGCTGCAGATTGCGATCGTGGCTTTTTTTTTTGACTGCTTGGGGCGGCCAAAATCCTGGAGCCAGCCCTGCTTTTCATTGTCTCATATCTTCTTTAGCCCATTCTAACAGTTTTTATAACATTTCAAAATTATTGCTCCCTGATACGATGCTAAAGCTAAACACTGTCTCCTAGTAGATTCTTTCACGGATCATATACTTTCCAAAGGATCTTGCCTTAAGATTCTCGGAAGCTTGCTTACTCAATTGGTGTGAGAGGCATATGCCCTGGTGTGGACAAATGTTCATACAGTCCTCTTGACCTCACTGGAGTTGGAGTTCATCCTTATTTGTTCATCATAGATCTGTAGGTTCTGCTCAATTTAGAGGTAGAGAGAGAGCCTGGAAACAGCTTTTTAACCGGCAAAAAAAAAAAAAAAATGGTGCCCCATTGTAAATAAGGTGTGTTAGTGAACATTCAAAAACAGCATCTCTTTTTAACTGAGAAACATGGGCACCCTTATAGAAAAGTCCTAAACAATTATTAGGCATGAAATCAATAGTTGTCTATAATAATTACTCCTCCTAATAACCAGGAATTTCATAGATATCCTCTTGCTAGAGAAGGGATATAATTTCCTTATTACATCCGAGAGGATTTTTCCATATAAGGATGATAGAAGTGAATCATGTGTTCTTGCAGAGCTAGAGAACTTTCAACCAAACATGCTTTATAATATATAAAACAATGAATTACACAAGACATAAGTGAAATTTCATCGTGTGTATCAAAACAGAATTCATACTTCCAAATCTCTGTACCTTCCATAGGTAGAAGGAGCATATGATCGTAAAAGGGGAGAGATGATGAACTGAACAAAACATGTGCAGTCAGCTACACAAGAAATATATATTGACTCTGCACTCTGTGGTGATAATTAAATGTGGATAGTCTTCACTGTAGCTCTTCATGAAATACCATGATGATTATGTATGCTTAAAAAGTACAGCAGAAAGTACTGTGAACTAGAGTACTATAAAGTAAGGGCTTGATTATGCCATTTACGCACAACTGTGCTATGGAAGCAGTGCCGTGTCACACAACAACAGTGAAAGCTGAGGGGGAAAAATGAGCAGGGGTGTGTCCAAGCTTCATCATCCTTTAAATGGTGTGGCCAACTCATCCTGTTGCACCCAGCCTGTGCAGTGGGCTGGCGCAGAAGGGGAGGGTTTGGCTATGGCCAAGTGACCTCCAGGCTCTTGTAGGTTGGCACATGCATCTGTGGGCACATAGAGCAGATTTTGTGAGCGTAAGGACTGTGATTATAAATGGACTAAGGAGGCTCCTTTTGTCCTACTCCTGCTCACCTCTGATTCAACCTGGCCATAAAAAAAACCTCGGCATTATTATAGGAATCGTCTTTTTGGTTGGGGGGGGGAGGTATAGCTATTTTGTTCTTCACTTTGTTCTGTTAGTGAACTTTTTTCTTTTAAAAATGTTTCACTTGAAATAATGAAGTACTAAAGAGCTCAGTTTGGGAAAGAAAAAGGTGGTGGGTGAATGGACAGCTGCTGTGTGTAGGATGTTCAGATTATCTTCAGTGCTGTCATTTCAGCTCTGCTGTAGGAGTGTAGCAAATGGCATTAATGCAATAAAACAATACTGAGCAAATTTCAGTTCTGGCCTTACATTGGCAAAAATGGTGTCTTACCATCATTGTCATATTTTATTTTTCAATCTGTAAGACATTCACACTTGCCCAGTTCCTACCCACACGCCATCATTGCTGATACACACAACAAAGACTGCTCAAAAATGACTTATTTATTGAAATGAGCCTTTTCAGGCGAGAGACGGAATATGAGAACTCAAATATATCACAGCTCTGACAACATGATTACTAAGACCCTATGCCTGGTCTCTATAGTAATAGAAAATAAATCTCTTTTAAATTAGCCAAGTTCATTACATGATTGTCAAGTTTTGAATTGTGTAGCATTTTTTTCACTTGATACATCTCTCTCAGAATAAAATGAAAATGAACCAGAAGTTATATTATATTTCTGAACTATAGTGTACTATATGGCATGTGCTGCAAAATTAAATGTCATACTCACCTTTTCAAAGAATGCAGCAGCAATGTTTTATACAATACTTTTAACATACTAGAGCATTTTAAAATTATTTGCCTTGTTTAACTCTACATTTTTAGGTATTGTAAAGGTTTTTTAGACGGCAGATTATAGTGTAGGAAAATAATTTAGGTTTTACCTTAAAGAAATGTTGATGGTTGCTTCTGTATATAGTATATATGGGATCTGATTTTAATTTTAGACTTTATTTATTATGTACTTGGGGAGGGGAAGAGAGTTTCTCTCTATTAATAATAATAATAATAATAATAATCCTTAAAGAGTATAGTGTTTTTTATCCATAGAACTTAATGCACTCTACAGAGGGTGGGTAAGGTATAATTAATTATTGCCTCATTTTTCCATTCTTCCCCCCAACCTTCAAATATATATTTTAAGGCCAAAAAATATTGAAACTGACTATTGCTGGAGACACTGGTTATACAGTGAGATTGTCAGAGACAATGATGATCTTCAGCTTCCATTGACTTCACTTGGAATTCAAGGTGCTTAGGACATCTGAAAGTCAGGCCCTAGATGTCTCAAGCTGGGTACTGAAAAACAGACTAGCAAAATTAATGGAGACTTTCAAAAATTATAGACTTAGTGACTTACTTAGATTCTCTGGTTCCTGGTCCCTTGTCTATGCTGCTAGATTACTTTAGCTACATGACAGTGACCATGAATTGGACCAGACTCTGTGAGAACAGTGATTTTATATTTTTCACATTTCAGCCTGCAGTTGGCAGTAATACCACCAAGAAATCCCATGAGTGCACTAAACATCTAACCTTCTTTGTTATTTCCTGAATTTGGATCTTTCCACTAGTAACAAATGGAGCAGATATTTCTGAATAAAGTGTCTGTGATCATAGGGAGGCATGATAGAGCCAACTTAAAAGGTGTGGTATTGGGAGAGTAGAACTAGAACTCTGGAATTCTTGGTACTGTGGTGTCCTGCACTCTGAAGGTGGCACTAGGTCAATTAAACATTGTCTGGGTTATGTCTGCATAACTTGGGGATTGCAGGAATGGCAGAAGTTCTGCCCCGAAGCCCAACTAATCTGCTTGCATCTGAAAGAGGCTAGAACGATCCACTTTGGAAGCTCTGTGCCTCTATACCAGTTCTAGAACCTGTTGGCCATCCCATAAAGCAGCAGATCCATTGGAGTTATACTGCTAAAGACTCCAAAGCCAGAGATTACATTATCTTTGCTCCAGATTTCACATGAGTCTTGTAAGGGATAATGCACATGCCTCTGCTTCCAACTTTTCTTGTCCTCAACCTGCCGTCCTACAGCCACAGATCCTTAACCCTTCACAGCATTCTTTGCAAAATCTGTAGTCGGGAAGAGGGCTATGTTGTGGAGGCAGCTTAGTCCCCCCCACCTCTTTGTGGAATGGGGCAGATCTGATTGTAGTATCTCCTGTGCATTAGTCTATTCAGGGAATGAAAGAGCACAATATGTCTGTTTAAAATTTCTTACATTTTTATTGATTACAAAATTTCTGATCCTTAGTCTGATGTAAGTCAGGAATCAGGCAGTCAATGCAGTTGTACTAATGAAAAGCTACTGAATGTGAGAGGAGAATCAGGCTCAGAATCTTCACTTACTAAGTATTGGCTAGTGTTGCTTTTGTGTTGCTAAACTGCTGTCACATTGCACCTTAGAGATGACTGTTTTTCATGAATGAAGTGATTACTTTAGTCCATAAACTGCTTGGCGATCCTTTTAGATCAAAGGTAGTAAATAAAAGTAAAATGTTATCTCTATGTATACACTGTACTTCAACTGTTCACAATCCTCTTTAAAAGTTACATATAGAAGAATGTTTATTTTAATTACATTTTTAATCAGTAAGTTATTTAGACCAATGGATCACCAGGTAGTAATATTCAGAATATAGATGTTACTTTGCTCATGACAATGAGAATATGAATACTATACATCTGAAAACTATATTTGAATGTTGCTTAATTCATTAAATGTATTTCATGTGTTAGATCATAAATAAAAGAGAAGTTAATCCTGTAGGATTGTATCTAATTGAAGAGAATATGATAAAAGTTGTCAATTTAAATATACGTAAGTGCTGTTTGGTGCCCAAACCTGATGATCCGAGAGCTTGGTTTACCACTGTTTATGCCACTGTAATTCCTCTGAAATCAGTGGAGCTACATTGCCATAAACCCAGAACAACACAGAAGAGATTCGGGCTATAGGCTGCATCACCATATTAAAAGAAAGAGAGAGAGAGAGTGAGAGAGATAGAATGAAATTAAATTGGATAGTTATATAATGTACAAAGGTGGTGGGTTATGGAGGGTGGGTTAATAGAGGCGATGAGGTTGCAGCTGTTGTTAGCTAGGTATTTTGCAATCTATTTCTGTTGGATCCAGTCCATTAGGATTTGTATTCTGGTTAAGTTACTAAGAGAGGTCTTGGTCCTGTAAATTGTACTCTCACGAGTGACCTGTTTGAAATTACTGGGACTACTCACTTAAGAAAGAATTACTTATATGAGTAATGGCGCTGAGCTGGATCCAGAGTATTTTTACTGTGGTCTTGGCATTTAAGATGCATTAAAACTAGTACTACTGAGCAATTTTATCAGGGAGTGTATAAAGGAGAATAATAATTATACCATATTTGGCACTACATGAAATGATAAAAGGCATACTTACAAACACTTTAAAAATACTGATGTATGGGCTATTAGTATAAAATTACCGAGAATGGATTAGAGATGTTAGAACTTTTTCATTAATCATGATGTAACCTCGGATAATTGAAAAATTGAAATAAATAAGTGTAGTGAAATTGAGAGTACAATTCAAGCACATGAAAGATTTAATTTGGACTAGTTTACAGTTATTTAGTTCAAGTTGAGAATTACTCTCTTCAACATCATGCATTGTTTGGGATTATATTCAGGGAAGAAAAATATAAAACATTTTAAATAAATCCATTGGGATTACTAGAAAATAACATGGATAGAACATGCAGGAACTTATTGATAAAATTTGAAAAATGACAAAGTTCTTCCAGGGGAATTGTAAAATGGGAGTTTTACCCTTATGGCACACTACAAAATGCATGAATATCCATTGCTAAGCAGATAACACTTCAATAAGGAAATACTCATGGGAATATATTTTGATATACAGGGACAGACCCTCAGGTTCTATAAATTGCCATTAACTTCAGAGCATTTGACACCAACTGAGGATTAGTTCCATAATGTGTTTTGGTTAGATGTGGCAAACTCTTGTGCTGTTAATAATAATAATAATAATAATAAATATAGCACATACTTAGTCCAGAGTGCAGACAGAGCAGGTGGCTTAAACTCCATGGAGAAACATGTAGAAGACCTGGGAAGAGGAATCCTCCCAGTTGGTTACAGAGCTGCTCCACAGAGGTGTTTCAGTTCAATTGCTACTTCTGTGGTTCCAACCTTACCCCCATGGGTGTAAGTCCCACTCCTCCTCACTTCGTACATGCTGCTGTACAGGCAGGCTCCAAAGAGCAGGGCATTCCCACATACTCTGGCTAGCCTTCCACACTGGTTCCACTGCTAACGGGACCTCTCTGAGAATAGAGAAAAATGCAAGATTTCTCCCTATATGCAGCGATCCAGAGGGCTAAATCCAAAGAATGCATAGCAAGCATTTTGTTATTATTTTCAGAAGTTATAACACCCAAGCCCGAAGCAGCTATGTCCAAAAAATGGATTCTAGGTAGCTAACTAGATTAAGACAGAGAGTAAATTCTCTGTCACTGCTTTGCCAAAGAACCAGCCTCAGAAAACTAACATTACACGATTTCTTCAAAGATTGTACACTTTTGGCATGCTAAGAAAGAGAACTTGTAAGACTATGTGTAACAGCACCATCTGGTGACTGCTGTTCCCTAACATGTTTATAAATTTTTATTGCTAAACCCAATTTTTATAACTGTGTTTTAAGGCACTAGTCTTAACTGACAACTGATTCAGTGCTGATGGAGAAGTTTTAAACAAACCTGTATTTAAGCTACTTTAGTATAAAAAAGCATCTGAAATCTTGAGGTGAAAAGTTGCTTTTTGTATTTTGATAACTAAACAGTCAATGGAATTTTAGGAAGCTTTCTTGAAAAAAATAGACAAGAAAAATCATCTTTGAACTAAGTACAAAGGGTAACTCTTTTCCCCAGAAAAAGTGTTTCCTCAACCTTAAAGAACAACTATTTAGTGCAGCTAGTGCAACGTATTAAGAAGGTCAGCTAAGTTATAAAGAATTGCATGCACCTATTGTACTTAAAGAAATGCTGTATAAAACGTCACTGGGGGGAAAAAGAGAGATGAGGAATTGGAATTTGGGTTGCTTTAGAAGCCCTGAGTCACTCTTAAGGATCTTCTCCTGACAGATGCTAGGCATAGTCAGTGACCATCGACTTCGGTTGGAATTAAAGATGCACAGCACCTGACAGAATCAGGTTCTAAGTGCATTATTCACCACATCTTTTAAGAACAGAAACAAGCTTATATACATACAGCAAGAGAAAGAAGAGAGTTGGATTGAAGTTATCAACCATCATGTGCTGTGCTGCTTTTATCTAAAATAGCATAATTTAGGAAGATTATATTGCACATGCCTAAAATATGGATTATTAAATTTAAGAACTCGATGACTCCAGGTCAGTCTGGACTTCAGTCTGGACTCCAGCCATGGCACTCAACTTGAACAGCTGTAATGAAAGTGAGTAGTGGCTGGCTATATAGATAAGAGGTCACTTTTTTTATTGGCTGCATCAGGACTTTTGATTGCATTGATTGCAAGTTTTTTTAGGAGAAACCAAATAAAAGGTCATACTTTATATTAAGTTTCCATTCACAAATAGTGTATAAAAGGTTAATAAATTGTTTTAATAAATGGTTAATTAGCTGTTAGCGTTCAAAATGTTGATAGGTTGCTTAGAACCAGCTACAGCACTTTCTACTGATGTGCTTATAACCATGTACAACACATACTGCTTATTTGTAACATGATCATAACATTTATTAATCAGCTTTCAACCCTTTATATAAAGCTTCTTTTCATAGCTACCTTATAAAATGTGATCAAATAAACTTAGCTTTTAGACCAAAAGTGGAGAGTAGGAACGACAGGAACACTTACATGGTAAATACATATACGTTAAAACCTGTGAGAGGATTCTGGGGAAGGAAGTCTCTGTTAAGATTACATCCCTTCTCAAGGTGTTCCTCTTCTGTTATGTGACTTCCCTACTATGGAATAACCTGCTGGAGCCCACAACAAACCTTGGAGGATCTCTGTGGATCTACAAGAATACTAGCCATGCACATGGAGGCCCTGTGCTTCTGCACTGAGCTAATCCACTACCCCTGTCAGTGAAGGTCATATTTCCAGGTTGCAACAGCCACCAAAGCCCTCATGTTGGTTGGGTTGGGTTTCACAGAGAAGATAATTCAGTCCCAAAGTATATTCCTATGTTTTATTTATTAGTTCTAGGCATTAAAGTTTCTACCGAAAGGGGGAAGAACAATAGCTTCACTCTAAATAGATGGTGTACTAAACTTGAAGTGCCTTCCACAAGAAAAACTGATTCATTTAAATAAAATGAAATGCAAAAGGAATGTCTGGATAGTAGACTCCTCTTCATTTCATACAGGGAGGAAAAACTGCTAGACAAAGAAGCCATCTTCAATATACTCTATTCCATATCAGTTATGTTGGGGATGGTGAACATATGCTCAGAAAGCAGCTTAATGGTTAGCATTATCTTGATCTTTACTTATTTGTCTGACTTTTATTACTTTACCTTCTTATCTTGGCAAAAGTTTTCAAGTGCAACTAGTGATTTTTATTTATTTATGTATTTATTTTTGGATTCCCACCTTAAAATATATTAAAGGGATCTGATTTTCAGAGAGGGGCTTGCTAAACACTTTTTAAAAATCATGTCCTTTTATAGAGTCTCAGTATGGACACCCAAATCACTAGTCACCTTTGGAAATCTTGACATGTAATCTTGATGTTGTGTGTAACTAAAACTGTTTTGACAGTGACTTCAATCTAAAAAAAGAAGAAAAAAATAAAAATCTGTGAACCTATCATACGCTTTTCTTTTCCTTGCTCCTTCTACTGTTGTGAAGAGACACTTCTTAAGCAAGAGAAAGAGAGGTAAAGATGCGTACTGTAAGTGTTTATAAAGCTACCAGTTAAAATAAGTATTTAAATGCATAACCACTGCTCCTGAGGATTATAAATGCTGGATTAAATTTATAAAAAAGGAGTAATACAGCACTGTTGTACAGGCTCGATACTGTGGTGTTTACTTTCCAATCACTGCCATTGTCAGTATGCTGAGGATCGCAACATTTGTCATGTTGACATCAGCTCATGAATTGGACCACCACCACTAATGGTAAAATCTTAAAAGATATAAAGAGCTTTTCACCTTTTCTAATCCTTAGTTGAAACTTGACAGCTGAGAGCAAGATTCAGAAAAGAGATTGCGTATTCTTATGCATTTGGTTAAACATCATAGAAGCTGGGGGGGTGTAACAGCCAGCCACCCTTCATTCAGAATAACTGTAAAAAGCAGCTGAGCTCTTTTTATGGAAGCAGATAGCTAAAACAACAGGAGGACCACCCAAAACACAGGCACATGGCAAGGCTTGAGTAAAAGCTGAACCACGTAGCCCAAGGGGCTTCCCTAGGACCTGATATAACAATGACAGGGCATTGATTGGTGGAGCTGTATGTATGAGAAACAGTGAGAAACCCCCAAAGAAGCCACAGACCTAGGCATATAAGCACTGGTACTGTGACCCTAAGAACAATTAGCTTTTTTAGAAAAAAGAATTTTTTGAGCAAGCAGCTGGCTGGAAAGGGGATTGGAACTGTGAGCAAAGAGGCTGTCTCCTGCTATGTTCAGGGAAACAGGACTTTGTATGCATTCTTTGTACATAAACAGGATTGCATAAAAGAAATACCTTACTCCATTATAAATTTCTCTTCCTAACAGAATAAAATGGCAATACCCCAAGTTTTGGACTAACCACTCATTGAAAAAGGGGTAATACTAACACATAGCAGATGGAAGTATGTATTTAACTTTTAGCCTCAGATATCTGTATGCATGCAGGCAACTTTATTTAAAAAACATTTAATAACAAAGGGAAATTTAAGGAATAGAGAAGAATGATGGGTAAAAATAATGAGTTGGGTTTGAGGAAAAGACGTCGTACTTTGATGGGGAATGTGTATAAAGGGTGTGTTTGCAGTGGAATTGTGTTTATAGTAAAATTGTATTTTCACAGAACAGAATCACACAGTAGAGAATACCTGCAACTGCAGCCATAATCTGCACTGTGCATTGCATGGAAAGAATTATGAATTTCATAGATTCTAAACTAAGTTTACCACTGGAATAATCTAATTTGACCTCCAGCATAACACAGACCATAGAACTTCCCCAAAATATGCTCTCATTAAAGAAAGAATGATCTTTTAGAAAAACATCCATTTTTTATTTTAAAATTGCCAATGATGGAGAATCCACCACAACCCTTGGCAAATTGTTCCAAAGGTTAATTACCCTCACGGTTACAAATTTACACCTTAGTTTACACTCTGAATTTATCTAGCTTCAACTTCCAATCATCAGATCTTGTTAGCTCTTTGCTAGACTGAAGAGCCCTCTATTATCAATTTTTTGTTCCCCATGTAGGTACATGTAAGCTGTGATCAAGTCACCCCCTTAACCTTCTCTTTGTTAGCTAAATAGATTAAACTTCTGAGGTCTATCACTGTAAGGCATGTTTTCCAATCCTTTCATCGTTCTCTGAACCTTCTCCAATTTATCAACATCAGTTTTTGGACTTTATTTCTGTTTTCACTATATTCACTCTACACTCTATTGTCTCCATTGCCTAAGAGAACTAGATACGAGTACTCCAATGTTTGCTGTATTATCTCTACCTCCCTATACATACTGTAGACAATATTGTGGTAAAAATTATTTAATTGTGTAATCCAACTTTGCTGCCCCCAAAATCATCTTCTTCGCCTGTTGTACTGACCATATTATGCCCCTCTTCAGTCTCTCAAATGGCTTCTGAATACACTGAGTGTCAAGTGTGAACTTTCTATTCTTGTTCTCTAGGCCCTTCACCAGTCCACTGGACTACAGTTTCCACCCCCCTGCCTTCCTTAGCCTTTTGTTAGTTTGTTGTCCTCTTTCATAGATCTCATCTCAAATTAGATGATAAATTCTTCAGGGCAGGATCTGTTTCTTCACTTACTTTGTAAAGTGCCTTGGTGATGGGAGTTGTAACATAAAATAAATGATCAATAATCATAATAGTGTGTCTCGCTTTTAAGGGTGACTGCTGTATTGCTCTACATCTGTATAGAGATATCAGTGGAAGTTCTGTGTGTGGACAGAAAGCCCATAGGATAGAACCAACAATTCACTCTAACTACACAGTACAAAATGGAAATAAAATATTAAATAAATAAAATATCATAACTAGAGTGGGTTTTTTTTTTTGTTTTTGTTTTTTTTTTTTTTTTAATAGAAGGGGAAAAAATGATTTTAGGACCAGATTTTGGGAGGTCCTTGAATGGCTATGTAGCAGCCGAGTGACACACAGGAAGCCCCTGCCCACAGTAGCTGTCACTGAACCACTTGGTGTCTGAGGCATATAGGGTATATCTATACTGCAATTAAAAAAACACAGCTGACCTGTGCCAGCTGGCTCAGGCTCAAGCAGCTGAGCTGTTGCATTGCTGTGTAGACTTCTGGGCTTCAAGATGGGAGAGTCCCAGAATTCAGATTGCCACCCAAGCCCAAAAGCCTGCACTGCAATGAAACAGCCCCACGTCTGGAGCCTGATTCAGCTGGCATGGACCAGCCACAGGTTTTTAAAAGCAGCGTAGACATGCCGACACAAGCTTATCTTCCCAGCTCCATTCCACGAAGTAAGTTGCCAGAAAGGTGACAGGGAGGAGGTAGCCTTCCCCGGCCTTCCCTCTGCATCAGCTTGCACAGCAGACCTAGACAACTGGGAAGTTGAGAGAATCTGTGCTGCCCCCAATGGACGGAATTCATTGAACCTGCCTGTGTTCATAGAGTGGAGCTGGGAAAGATTGTTCCTCAGTCACAAATAATCTTTCCAGCACGTCCACCTGGTGGTGGAGCTCATCTCCACCCTACTCTCTACACAAAAACAGCACAAACTAGCCCTTTGTGTATATAGTTTCCGGGTTCCAATTGATTGTGTGTGTATTTTTCAATTTACAATAACCTCTTCTTGCACTTTCAGGGATTAGGTGATAGTCTGTAATAAGAGATTTAAACATTGAAATATGTGAGTAGGAAATTACTGGTGCGTAGAACTCTTCAGGAATTCTTCAATGAAACACTTTTCATTGGAAAATGCCACTTTGTTGAAACTGGAACTTTTTACAGAAATTTGAGTTTCATCAAGATGGTATTCTCAAGTCAAGGCTGGAATTGTGAGAGAAAGATCCCAGAATATCCAGTAGCCAGGGCCAGCTCCAGGGTTTTTGCTGCCCCAAGCGGCGCAAAAAAAAAAAAAAAAAGCCGCGACCGTGATCTGCGGCGGCAATTCGGCGGGAGGTCCTTCGCTCCGAGCGGGAGTGAGGGACCGTCCGCTGAATAGTTGGACCTGCCGCCCCGCTCCGGAGTGGCCGTCCCAAGCACCTGCTTGGCAAGCTGGTGCCTGGAGCCGGCCCTGCCAGTAGCTCAGTGGTTAGAGCCCTCAAATGGGATGTGAGAGATCCATATTCAAGTCAAGCCTCTGAATCAGGCAGCGCAAGCATTTGGATCCCTTGTGAATACCCTAACCACCAAGCTCTCGGCTACTGTGGCTCAGTGTTTTTCATGAAAAAATTTGCAAGGTCTCATTTCTATACTGATGTGGAATGAAAATAAAGTTTGAAACCTCAACATTTGTCACAAAGTAGAATTCTTGCTTTCAAGCCAGTTCTATTGGTGTGTGCCAGCTCTGTCTTCGTATTTGTCTTTTGTGATGCTTGATTTGATTTCACAGTGCCTAATAAAAGCGAGACAAAATTTGCCCTAATTTAGTATTATTTTACTTATTGAAAGATTTAGCCATTTCATAGCTACATTATTTTGGCAGTATTAAAGCTGTATTAAAACAAGTTAGATTTAAGAAAGAAGTGGGTAATGGATGACAACATAATTACTAGGTACCATATTTCCACAATTAGCTGTGAAATTTATGCTTAAATGTTATTTGCATTTTAATTTTAAAAAAGATAAACAAAAACATTTATCTTTGAGAGCTACATTATAAACATGCTTATTGTATCTCCGGTCTTTTCCTAGGTTATGTGATTGAAAAGTTGCAATAGCACATTTTCCAATTAAAATATTATTTAACTGGTAATATGTATTTCCTCAAGGTGCACGCTAATCTTTTTTGGTAGTAAGAATCTAACCTTAATTAAAAAATCTTCAGTTTGCATTTAAAATGACTCTTGCTGTTTCTCTCTCTCTCTCGCTCTCTTAAAAAAAAGCAAATGTATTTAATTTAGCAAGTGAGTGTAGTCTAGAGGGTGGAACAGTCTTGCTATGTAACTCTGGGCAAATAATTTAGCCCTCTTTTACCTCAGTTTATCCAGAAGTATAATAGCAGTATAATAATACTCACTCTAGGTATCATCAGATAAAAGATAGTATACTTTGTGCATAAAGTATACTATTATTTTTATTAGTACTATTTTTAGATGTAGATTTTCTTTTTGACATTTATATTCCTAAATATTTGCTTATTTCTTAAACCTTGCTTTAGACCCACTCTTGGACAAGTTCTTCCAAAACATTTTGAACCCTGTGTAACATTCACTCTGAAAAGGCACTGATAGGAAAAGCTATGCCAAATTTCCAGAGCTGAGATTTCCTGTAGAATTGTTTGAGAGAGTTGTTACAGGGCTTTCCCTTCACCCCCTCTCCAGGTTCTTGTCACACAGGCAGAAAGCAGAAGACCAAAGTGCAGGCAATGCGATGTTTATTGGGGTTAGTTCCAAGCAAACATATCCATAGCTCTACAAGTCGACAGCGTCTGTTTTCCAGTGTTCCGTTCCCAGCTCTGATGCTGCAGAGCATTTACTCTGTGTCCCCGTTCCCAGCTCTGAGGCCGCAGATCCTTGCCTATGTCCCTGTTTGTTCCCCGTTCCCCATTCTCTATTCCCATCTCCTCCTCTTTAAGAGGCCCAAATATACATGCAATGCATGCCTTTGTCCCACCCATTACAATTTATGGTCATGTTCCTTTTTGGGGGGTCGTGGGTCTGCACCCCTTTTGTACCCCATGGGAGGGGTAACGAATGAGATTCCGCTATGGTCAAGGACAGGCATTTCTTTAGTCTTTTAGTGTTTTATATTATATTGCATAGTTAAAATTTTTATTAAAGCTAATGTTTAAAAAATTATATACTAGATAGGTTGGGAAAAGAGTGTCTGTACATCTGGGTATAGTGCTTGGATTATCTACAAATACAAAGTTAGTTTTTAAAAGTCATATGATACATAGAATTCATAATCAGCAATAACTCAAATTTAGGTGAATAGATTTAACAATACAGTTTAGATATTAGAATCCAAATACTCGGGGTACATCACTCATGAAAAGTTGTACGGAGATTTGGTTATGGAAAGCAAAATATATCAATGAGTGGGGATTGTTCTTCGGTAATTGAGAATTAGGTTGGTTGTCCATTTAGAAAATATAATCCATGAGGAAAGTATTTGTTACTTTCCTGACTGCGCTTCTCATCGGCACTCCAGCTCATCCCTCCTGGTATTGCTGATGTCCAGTGATGCATTCTATGTAGATGTCCCTCGACCCCCTGATGGCGTCTGACACCATGAGTTGCCGCATCAGCTGAGCGTAGCGTTGACTGATTCTGCATTCTCTCAACACTAGCTCGTTACTGGGGTCCCATGCACCTAAGGCTCTGACGATCAGTGCGTGTGTCTGGACCTGGTAACCTTTAGCTATCAAGGTATTGGCCAGAGGGTCGTATTTCTCTACCATTTGAGCTCGGGTATCGTGGAAGGCAGGGTTCCTGTTCTCGAACAGCACTGTGACATCCACCATGATGATCTTCTTCCGGTCCTCGTTGGTGATGATGATGTCTGGTCGCAGTTGGCTGTCGGTTCCGGGGATGGCGGAGTTTATGGCAACCTTCTCCATGGATGGTGGGATGGCTCTGGCCAGGCACTCTTGGATGGCGTTGTGTTGCAGCTGCCAAGCTCTCGAATGGGGCTTGCAGTCACACAGGACATGGGGTAGCATCTCGTTGGTGTAGCCGCACTTCCTGCTTCGCTTGTCTCGATTCCCGTGGCAGACAGCTCCGTTCAGTGGGATGCAGTTGAGCTGGGCCCCATGGATGAACCTCCAGTCAGCAAATCAGGTGAAGCTGCCCCTGGGGAGGAAGTGGTTGCTGGCATCCCACTTGCACGCCACCTTGAACACCTTGCCCTGGTCCATCTTCTGTTTCAGGTTTTCCACATATTGGCAGCAGATGGCATCCTTCAGGGTCCTCTCCAGCATGGGTCCAGCTCTTAGAGTGATGAGAGTGTGATCTGTATTCTTCACTTGTGGCACCAGGACTCCCAGCTCCTGGCGTTCCTCACACCACGTCCTCGCACCTTTTGTACCCCATGGGAGGGGTAAGAAGTGAGGTTGTGCTATGGTCAAGGGCAGGCATTTCTTTGGTCTTTTAGTGTTTCATATTATATTACACTCCCACCATACTCTAACACTTTAGCTCTATCCCTTATCTTTTCTCACTGTACTAAAAGCCCCATCTGGTTGTAGGAAATGCAACACACAGTGTCTTTGTTCATTGTTCTTCACATGTATTAGAATAAGATATAAGAGTATCAAAAAGTCAAGCCCAAAATTCTATCTCAGGCTGACAAACAGGCTTATATGTTAACAGGAGTTATGCAGGTAGTAAACCTGTACTTCTAACTATGACACTTAACAATCCTGGTAGCCTATCCCAAACTCCACAAAGCACACTGTATGGCAACTCATGAGGCTGGTATCTGGGCGTAGATCTAACCCCCAGGGATTTAATATTTTACGTGAAAACCATGAAACCCAAAACCTGTTGATAACTTCATGGTTTCAAGCTGTTTTTGTTTTTGCTCTTCAGATTTGATTGAACCTGAAGCTCATATTGAAAATCAGGATTTGTAAATTCAATGTGAACCAAAGTTTTAATAATAAGAAAAAATTGCTGAACAGAAACCAGTGAGTTTGCCACTTCTTTCTGTAACAGCTACCATGCATTAGTGTCATATATTCCATAGAATTTATCTGTCATAAGAGTAGTGGCATTGAAAATTGTTTATTCTGACTTACTAATTTTATTCCACCTTCTACACTCCACAAACCATAGAAGGGAAGTTAGACATAATTGTGTTGGCCTAATGAGGGGCATAGATTGGAACATGGGTCCCCCACCTCTCTGATGCATGCCCTTACCACTAGGCTCTAGAGTCATTCTCTGGCCCAATGCATATTTAATTATTTATATACAGTGGACCATTTTCATCAGGAGAGGCTGAGAGAGCTCCATATTAGGCCACTCACCTGAGAGATGGGACACACATGTTCAAATCCTTTTGCCTCAAGCAGATGGAGGAATTGAACTAGGATCCCCCACATTCTAAGAGATCCCTAACTACTGGGCTAAAGGTTATAAGGGAGGGTACCTTCCCCAGGCCATTTTGTGTGGAGTTAGATATCTACCACGGTCGTTTTTATAAGAAGCAGCTTAAAGACTTCACTCCAGGAGAGGGTTCCCTGCTCTGGATACCAAGTGGAAATAGATGCCTCCCTCTAGCCCAGACTAAGGCAACGTCTACATTGTACACCAAAGGTGGTGGCATGCAGGGTATGTGTAGCTACATCCAGCAGTGAAAAGTAAGCTCCATCCATACTGCAGTGTGTTAGCTCTATGAATCAGAGAAAGGCTGAGGCAGCGGCAAAAGGCTGGTGGAGCCTTTCCCTACTATTTCTCCACTGCAGGAGTTTTTTGCTGCAGCACAGAAGACTCTGGCAATACACCACTACAGATAGCAGTGTAGATGAGGAAGGCACTGCTTGGGTATGCAGAGAGCCATGTAGGGTCTGTATCCTAAGGAGTCAGGTGTGTCTGTACACTACTTGCCTCACCATTTATGTGCTATTTATACCCAAGCTGGGGAGCATGCCATGTAAGTACTCCACATACCACCATAAGGAGTGTGAAGAGTAGACTTATCCTCAGGCACCTAATTCCCGGTGAGGGGCTTAGGACACAACCTTAAATCCCTTTGTGGATTTGGACCTTAAGTTATTTCTTCACTGCAATGTTAAGTTGTCTACATTCCAGTCATCTCCTCTCAAGTTAGTCTAGTTCAAATGAGAAGGTAACTGAAAAATAGCACTCAAGCTAAACTGATGAGCTGTGCTAACTCGAGCTGTAGCCTTACCCCTCCCCCACTCCACAGGCCAACCAACTCAAGTTAACATTACCGCCACACTCTATTTATGGGTTCTTGGATGAAGATGGGATTCAAGTTAGAGGAAACACTCGAGTTACCATTCAAGTTAACTCTGCAGTGAAGAGAAGTAGTTGTGTACCTCACACGATGTTATGAGGCCTAATACATTAGATTGTGAAGCTGCCATTACTATAGTAATGGTGGCCATATAAGTAACTAAAATAAATAATTATTTTCCTATTCTCTATTTGAAAAGTAGGATACCACCATGGCATTTACACACTACTGTGTAATAATTGTTGGCCACTGCTGACTTCATAATAGTGACTTCTTTAGCCCAGTGAATGTGAAGCTTAATTAATATAAGTAAAGCACTTTTAGTCTGTTGGAGAGAAGGCTCCAAGTGATTATCTCAGACACATAATATAAAAAAAAACCTGTATAGAAAAAAAATATTATAAAATTCAGTGAGTTATTTGACCTGAAGTGGTGAGGGGAAAATAAAAATGTATGCGCTAGGTTTTAGGAACAAATGCAGGATACTTGTACTGTATCACCTGAGAAATAGTTGATTATAAAATTAAAAATTGTTTTTGGATACATATGTACAAGTGGGCAGATTTAAGATTGTATGTGCAACCTTCATTTTAACATTTCTTGGCTTTTGCGTACTTAAATGTGTAACTTTAGAATTTTTTTAACAGGGTTTTGGCGGTAGAGGTAGAGGAGTTCATAAGAAATAGATAATAGGGCGCTTTTTTGTCTAATGTGGTTTCACATTACTACACGTAATGACTGTTAAAGACTTCAAGATTCAGTGTGGACATCATTCTGAAACTTGATGTCTTTCATAGTGTCAACTTGTCTGCTGTGAATTCCATTCATACCATCAGAATATAACGGTATGAACTAGTGCATTCCCTACCTTGTTGAAACTAGTCAGTTGAAACTGATTTTTGCTCAAGGTTCAGGACTGAAACTGAGCTCTTTATTTAAAGTTCACATAGCTATTACCCCATAGACTTGGTGTCTGGCAGAGCTCATGACTCTAATAAAATTCTGTAAAAGTACTGTGTAGCAGTTTGATTTTAACACATGCACCTGGATGATTGAAATTTTATTGAATTTGTCCTTGTGCAGTAGATGTTGAGCAGATGATGTTTAATCCTTGTTACTGTCCCTCTACTGTTGTCCTAGCACAAAGACACAATCTAAAGCAAATTATTTCCCTCGTCTGGTTTCTTGAATATCATCTTGCTTGGAACGGAGTTATCTCAAAATAAATCTTAAAGTAGTTCCTTACAGCTGTGAAGTTCTGATATATGGGCCATTTCATCAGACTAATTCCAATCTCTTTTCCTTAAAGTTCAGAGTTCTTAGTGACACCACCATGTGCTAGATTCACGTATAGCCAAATAACAAGTTTTCTTCCGAGTACCAGAAACTTCATAAGATGCATATCTTTAGTTATTCACTTTATCAGTGTCAGCTGTTCTTGCCCCCTCCTTTATGTCCCCCCCCCCCCATATGATTTTGTTTTGTTTTTCATTTGCTGTGCAGAGAGATTTCCAATTTAAGGAAGAGCTAAATAAAATCCTGGGGTAACAGAATAATTGGACTATATTTTCAAAAGTGGCTGCTCACTATTGAACCTTCAGATTTTGGCTTCCCAACTTGAGACTCATTGGGCCTTATGCCAGAAGTAAATCACGTTCATAATATATTAAGGTAGGCACTGAAACAGGGATTTTCTGGGCATTTTTTAAACTTTAGTTTTAAGTGACTAGATTTATGATGTGATGCAGGGAGTGGGGTAGGGAACCTTGATATAATCAAACTTATAGATAGATAGATCTTTGATAGTATCTCAGCTGATCTGTTGCATTCTGCTTCATTTTTTATTATGAATGGGACAAAATGTCGAAATACACTTATATTGTGCTAGTACCATTATTGAAGCCTCATTCAGGTCTTGATCTTCTTCAAAGAAAATTGTTCGACTTTAAAGCCTGTTAGGGATCATAGCCTCCATACCTAAAACAATTTCATGTCTGAAAAGTTTTGAAAAGAAACTATGTATCATCGTCTAGTGTGGTACCATAAAAGAGTTTGTCTTTTTCCCATTTCATGCAGATGATAAAGACTCGGGCAAAGCTGCTTCTTGTTACTTATTCAGGGTGAAAAAATAAATAGTTTAGCACAGGTCTTTGTGACATATAATTACTTGCTTCACTACATTACTTTGATTTGCTGAGCAATTATCTCAATTTGGGGCTAGTTGCACATTTAGGGCCAAGTATCAAGCCAAGCTGAATCTGATACTGTACGAATGTTTGTCCCAGATAGTACACATTCAGACAAGAATGTTAAAACACTGTTTATTGCTGAGTTCTTTGTGGTAAAGCATAAGCAATTAGCAACTGAAGTCAACCATACACATGAGCTCAGGGGAACAGATTTGTGGAATGGATAGTGGCTGGAATAGTAGACTTGGAGTCAAGTTATTTCGAGCACAGTACAAACTTTGGCAAATCACTTGGGGCTTCATTCTGCAAAGTGCAAGTACCCTCAACTCCCATTGACTTCCATGGGAGGTGAGGTTGTTCAGAAAATGGGAGGATCAAGCCCTTACCCTCTCTGTGTCTCAGTTTACCCATTAGTAAGATGGGTATAAAGATATACCTTTATCTTTTGGGACTTGTTTAATTGAGACTTGGTAAACAGTTTGAGTCTCAATTAATAAGCTGTGTATGTGCAAAATACATATTACTGTTTTTATATAAAGTTGTATCTGTTCTTTAACTCAGAACAAAGCAAACCTCTGTCAAATCTCTGTAGGATTATAGAAAGAACAATTATTATTTTTACAATTAATATAATAAGGTCTGTAAAATGAATAAACTTGGGGGTTTTAGTTCAAAAGTGCCTGATATGCTGAAAATGAATTGCTCTTATCATTCTGTTTCACTGGCTAAAATTCAGAGCCAGTATATTTTTTTCTTTTGACTAAGTATTAAACTATAACGAATGGGCCCATGTATACATAATGTACAGAAGTTAATTCATTTGCTATTACTTAAGTAGTTTTGTTCTTATTCTTTATACTGTTATTTTATTTACTCAATCTTTTTAAAAACATCTGTTTGATTTAGATACCTTTGACATGATCCTGCTCACATAGAAATCAGTAGTAATCCTCCCATTAACTTCAGTATGAGCCCTATTAGGTCCCCTTTTGCTAGAATCTCATAGTAGTCAGTTTATCAGTGTACAGTTTTAGGGAAAATTACTGTAATGATAGTGATCTCACCATACATTAAGTGGTGGAGGCTGTTGTCTGGCTTGTCAAAAAAGTGTGTAGCCCTTTTAAGGGCTAAAGAGCCAAAGAGTTTCTTGCCACAGCAGCTGCATGGGGATGCTGACCCATCTCCCTCCCCCCTACGTGATTGGGGGAGGGGCATTTTTGTCCACAGTGATTCAGCAGAACCCACCCTCGTACTCAAGGAAGTACTGTATATACTCATTCATTAGCCCGTTAGTTTATAAGCCGACACCCCAAGATGGTTAGGTAAAAATAGCAAAAACTGTATAACCCTTTCATAAGCCGACCCTATATTTCAGGCGTTGGCAAACTTTGGCTCCTGGCCATCAGGGCAAGCCACTGGCTGGTCGGGACGTTTTGTTTACATGGAGCATCTGCAGGCATGGAGCCCCTCAGCTCCCGCGCCACTTCCTGCAGCTCCCATTGGCTGGGAACCGCGAACCACGGCCACAAGGAGCTGAGGGGCTCCTTGCCTGCAGATGCGCCAGGTAAACAAAATGACAATGTATTAGATATTCAATTCAATGATTCCATAGAGTTTAAAATTATCACATTTTGGTGTAGACCCGTTTATAAGCCGACCCCCACTCTTTGATGCGTCTCTTTTTTACCAAAAATATTCAGCTTATGAACGAGTATATACAGTAATTAAAATACCAGGCTTTATCATGATCTGCTGTGAGCATTACACTAGTTATTCCTTGCTTTGGGGGTGCTCGGAAGGAATTTTTTCCCTCACCATCAGATTGGCCAAGGTGAGGTGAATGTTTTGTTTCTGTGTTTTTTTTTTTTTGTTTTTTTTTTTTTTTTTTTGCCTTCCCCACAATGGGATGGGGATTTAGTTGGGGCAAAAAATGAAATGGGGGTTAGGCTACGATGTCGCAACTGATTATGTAAGCCTGGAGCAGATGTACTGTGCAGATATTCCACAGGGAAGGGATATGGGGATCAAATGAAATGGATTGGTAAAGGATTTAAAGGAGATATTATTTAAAGGAGCAGAAATAGGGGATTTGGGGCTCCTATGACTAGTGTATCAGGGAGTCACCCCCCCTCCTTTATAGCTCCTCTTAACCCTCATTTGGGGTGAGGGGGATGAGGTCCCAGCAGTGATTTGGCTGGGGACCAGGATGAATAAAGGGGGAGGGCTGAGAGCAGCCTCCTGCTATATGTAATTGACTATGGATTTCATAGAATCATAGAATAGAATCATAGAATATCAGAGTTGGAAGGGACCCCAAGAGGTCATCTAGTCCAACCCCCTGCTCAAAGCAGGACCAATTCCCAGCTAAATCATCCCAGCCAGGGCTTTGTCAAGCCGGGCCTTAAAAACCTCCAAGGAAGGAGACTCCACCACCTCCCTAGGTAACGCATTCCAGTGTTTCACCACCCTCCTAGTGAAATAGTTTTTCCTGATATCCAACCTGGACCTCCCCCACTGCAACTTGAGACCATTGCTCCTTGTTCTGTCATCTGCCACCACTGAGAACAGCCGAGCTCCATCCTCTTTGGAACCCCCCTTCAGGTAGTTGAAGGCTGCTATCAAATCCCCCCTCATTCTTCTCTTCTGGAGACTAAACAATCCCAGTTCCCTCAGTCTCTCCTCATAAGTCATGTGCTCCAGACCCCTAATCATTTTTGTTGCCCTCCACTGGACTCTTTCCAATTTTTCCACATCCTTCTTGTAGTGTGGGGCCCAAAACTGGACACAGTATTCCAGATGAGGCCTCACCAATGTCCAATAAAGGGGAACGATCACGTTCCTCGATCTGCTGGCAATGCCCCTACTTATACAGCCCAAAATGCCGTTAGCCTTCTTGGCAACAAGAGCACACTGTTGACTCATATCCAGCTTCTCGTCCACTGTGACCCCTAGGTCCTTTTCTGCAGAACTGCTACCTAGCCATTCGGTCCCTAGTCTGTAGCAGTGCATGGGATTCTTCCGTCCCAAGTGCAGGACTCTGCACTTGTCCTTGTTGAACCTCATCAGGTTTTTTTCGGCCCAATCCTCTAATTTGTCTAGGTCCCTCTGTATCCGATCCCTACCCTCTAGTGTATCTACCACGCCTCTTAGTTTAGTGTCATCTGCAAACTTGCTGAGAGTGCAGTCCACACCATCCTCCAGATCATTAATAAAGATATTAAACAAAACCGGCCCCAGGACCGACCCTTGGGGCACTCCGCTTGAAACCGGCTGCCAACTAGACATGGAGCCATTGATCACTACCCGTTGAGCCCGACGATCTAGCCAGCTTTCTATCCACCTTACAGTCCATTCATCCAGCCCATACTTCTTTAACTTGGCGGCAAGAATACTGTGGGAGACCGTATCAAAAGCTTTGCTAAAGTCAAGGAATAACACATCCACTGCTTTCCCCTCATCCACAGAGCCAGTTATCTCATCATAGAAGGCGATTAGGTTAGTCAGGCACGACTTCCCCTTCGTGAATCCATGCTGACTGTTCCTGATCACTTTCCTCTCCTCTAAATGTTTCAGAATTGATTCCTTGAGGACCTGCTCCATGATTTTTCCAGGGACTGAGGTGAGGCTGACTGGCCTGTAGTTCCCCGGATCCTCCTTCTTCCCTTTTTTAAAGATGGGCACTACATTAGCCTTTTTCCAGTCATCTGGGACCTCCCCCGATCGCCATGAGTTTTCAAAAATAATGGCTAATGGCTCTGCAATCTCACCCGCCAACTCCTTTAGTACCCTCGGATGCAGCGCATCCGGCCCCATGGACTTGTGCACGTCCAGTTTTTCTAAATAGTCCCGAACCACTTCTTTCTCCACAGAGGGTTGGTCACCTTCTCCCCATGCTGTACTGCCCAGTGCAGCAATCTGGGAGCTGACCTTGTGCGTGAAGACAGAGGCAAAAAAATCATTGAGTACATTAGCTTTTTCCACATCCTCGGTCACTAGGTTGCCTCCCTCATTCAGTAAGGGGCCCACACTTTCCTTGATTTTCTTCTTGTTGCTAACATACCTGAAGAAATCCTTCTTGTTACTCTTAACATCTCTTGCTAACTGCAACTCCAAGTGTGATTTGGCCTTCCTGATTTCACTCCTGCACGCCTGAGCAATATTTTTATACTCCTCCCTGGTCATTTGTCCAATCTTCCACTTCTTGTAAGCTTCTTTTTTGCGTTTAAGATCAGCAAGGATTTCACTGTTTAGCCAAGCTGGTCGCCTGCCATATTTACTATTCTTTCTACCCATCGGGATGGTTTGTTCCTGCAACCTCAATAAGGATTCTTTAAAATACAGCCAGCTCTCCTGGACCCCTTTGCCCTTCATGTTATTCTCCCAGGGGATCCTGCCCATCTGTTCCCTGAGGAAGTCAAAGTCTGCTTTTCTGAAGTCCAGGGTCCGTATTCTGCCGCTCTCCTTTAAGATTTACCTGCACTGTACAATTTTATCTGCCAGGTCCCCCCCAGACATTTAGGAATAAAGTTGTGGCCTGCTTAAACCACATCTAGTGTCTCCTGTCCTCCTCCTGGCATAGACAAAGATGTTAGCAATATGCATCCTAGTGTCTTGTTTACTGTACAGTAAATGCATCTCAGCAATAGTTGTTTTGTGTTAAACTTGAAACCTGCTGTACAAAAATAATTATAGCTGCTGTGTGTACTGGAGCTGTGAAAAACCAACTGGGTTTGGTTCACAGGGACTATGTTTGAATTTAATTTTATTTTATTTGACTCTGCATCTGTTTGTGTGGGTTCAGACCCCCAAGATTAACTCTCTCTGCTACCTCATTGATTTTCTTCCTCTCTCTGTGTCCTTCATCTCCTAGTTTACCTCTGGGGGAAAAAATCTTTTTTAATGCTGTAATCTGGTGCTCAATCACCTATGTTATAGGGAGTCAGGGAGGCAAAGAGCTTTATGATGAAGAGGGGGATGTAATTTAAACAAGGAGAAATATTATCAGGCTTCCATTTTCAAAAACAGTTCTTATCTGAATATTAATGCAGATTCTATAAATGAGCACTCTTATGTACTGAGACATTTTGAAGTAGTCAAAATGGAGATTTGTAAACTGCTATCCTTCGCTCATGTAACTCATTTTGCTGAAGTTTGCATTTGTGCATGCCTCTAGAAGCATAGTTCAAATAAGGGCTCTAAGGTTATGTTGACTGTCAGGCACTATATCTCTTTCTTGAAACTCATTGAAAATTGGGGGGGGTTCTTCTATTTTAGTATTTTGAAAAATAAACTATTAAAACTGAATGTTACAAAAAAAAATAAAGTTCCTTGAAATGTATTTCTACTGTGTTGATATCCTTTTTGTGTTCACTTCCCATAACTTTTCTATCATATGATAGAGAATAGTCAGTTTTCATGATATTCATAGGTAGTGAATTTCAGGTGCATAATTGGGAATATTCAACCTCGAATACACATCCATTTATGAAATGTCCTATGTGATGTACATGTGTGACCAAAACAGCTCAGATTTTGAATGGTACCATAGTGTTCACAAAATAAGCTCCAGATCAAGAATTAGCTGCAGAAAGTACTCAAATAATTTTGGATAATGAATATATTTGAGAAAATCACAATCTGTTCACTGTACAACAGAAAAAACAAGCAATACAATTTTATTTTTATAACACATTATTTGTTCACCTCTTTCTATAAAAGATCAAAATGTTTTTCTCTCAGCTGCTTTACATTTTTGGATATATACTTTTTGATGAGTAATTTTCTCTGAGTGCGGTATACAAGAACAAAAGAGGGAAAAGCGGCAAATGATATTAATAGATTCATAGATTTCAAGGCCAGAGGGAACCATTGATCCTCTGGTCTGATCCCCTTGTATAACACAAGCCATAGAACTTACACAGCATAATTCCCAGAGCATATATTTTAGAAAAACATACAATCTTGATTTAAAAATTAAATCATGGAGAATCCACCATGACCCTTGGTAAGTTGTTCCAATGTTTAGTTACTCTCCCTATGAAATATATATGCCTTATTGCCAGTCTGAATTTGTCTAGCTTTCAGTTTCAGCCATTGGATCATGTTTATCTTTCTCAGCTAGACTGAAGAACCTATTATTAAATATTTGTTCCACAGGTACATATGTATAGATTGTAATATTCTCTTTCTTAAAATAAATAGATTGAGCTTCTTAAGTCTTTTACTATAGGTCATATTTTCTAATCCTTTAATAACTTTTGTGGTTCTTCTCTGGACCCTCTCCAATTTATCAACTTTCTTCTTGAACTGTGGACACCATAACTGAATGGAGTATTCTAGCAGTAGTCTCATCTGTGCCAAAGAAAGAGGTAAATTAACCTCTCTATTCCTACTTGAGATTTCCCTGTTATGCATTCAAGGATCACATTAAATCTTTTGGCCATAGCATCCCAATGGGAGCACATGTTCAGCTGGTTATCCACCACAACTCCAAAATCTTTTTCAGAGTCACTGCTTTCCAAAGAAAGGTCCTCCGTCCTGGGGGTAGGGTCTACATTGTTTATTCCTAGATCTGTACATTTATATAAAGCCATATTAAAATGCATATTGTTTGCTTATTCTCAGTTTTCCAAGCAATGCAGAACACTCTGTGTCAGTCACCTGTCCTCTTCATTATTTACTACACCTCCAATTTTTGTGTCCTTTGTAAACTTTTTGCATGATCATTGTATGTTTTCTTTCAGGTCATTAATAAAAATGTTACATAGTATAGGGCCAAAAACTGATTCCTGTGACAATCCACTGGAAACAGACCCACCTGATGATGATTTCCCATTCACAGTTATATTTTGAGACCTATCAATTGGCACAGACTAAATAAATGGATTAAAAATTGGCTATGTTAATTTTATCTTTCTAGTAGTTTAATCAAAATATTTTAATTTTAATAGTTTAATATGTGCCTTCCAGAGGCCTAAGTATCTTACATCAAACTGTTACTTTTATCAACCAAACTTGCAATCACATCAAAAATAGCTGATTAGTTTGATAGAATCTATTTTGCATAAACCTAGGTTGATTGTCATTAATTATATTGCCCTCCTTTAGTTCTTTATTAAACAAGGTCCCTATCAGTTGCTCCATTATGGTGCCTGGAATCCATCTCAGATGGACAGGACTAAAATTACCCAGGTCATCCGATTTACCTTCTTTGATTATTAGCACAACATTAGCACCAAAAAAAGGTTGTGTGGAAACTCTGTGACGTGCGGAGGCAAAGAACTATTGAGTTGGAAATCCGGTTTCCACAGAGAAAGCCCTGGGAGGCATCTCTTCACCCAAGCACAGGAGAACAACCCTGCCGAGCCCAGGAAGGGGTGAAGAGTCAGTGGAGGAGTGAACCTATCTAGGGATGAAAAGATATGTTTGGGGTGGGGAGAGGGGTTATTGGATTATTTGTTTACTCTAGAAGGGGTGAGACTTTAAATGTGATTTAGGTTGGCTAAAGGGCCGAGTCATGTGAAGAGGCAGACCACCAGGCCAGAATGCCTGTCACCATGGGGTGCCAGAGGAGGAAAGCCAGCTATGCCACAGCTAGCCATGAGGGGGGCATACCTGTGGTGAGTCTACTCTTCCACATTGCCCAAGACCACCTTCTGTTGTGTCTCATCTAGTACAGTAGTATCCTCATTTTATCCTGTAAATGAAATTGTTCAGATGATGATCTCCCAGTCTTGTTCATAGTACATCAATGACAAATACAGCAGGCGAGAACACAATACTATTTTTTATATTAAAATACTTCACAAATGGTTGACATGAGCTGAGATTAGCTCATGGAGAGCTGCTAGGCGTGCTCGCCAAGCTGGACAATCAGGAAAAGGCATTTCAGAAATTCCATGGGTCTTTAAGTGGGGGGGGGGGGGTGGCGGGGGGCTTCTAGTCTCTGTGCCCCTTGGAGAGTGGTGTTCATGTTGTGGCAAAAACTTAAACATTGTCATTGCTCTCCTATATTGCTGTTTCACAAATGTTCCCAGTGGAGTTTCTTTGCCTACTAGAGTGTCATTGAGTTGTTTGGAAAAGAAGAAAATAACTAGATAAATTAATGGAGGATAGGTCCATCAATGGCTATTAGCCAGGATGGGCAGGGATGCTGTTCCTAGCCTCTGTTTGCCAGAAGCTGAGAATGGATGACGGGGGATGGATCAATTGATGATTACCTGTTCTGCACCTGGCATTGGCCACTGTCCAAAGACAGGATACTGGGCTAGATGGACCTTTGGTCTGACCCAGTATGGCCATTTGTAGATGACGCTAAGCTGGGAGGAGTGGCAGATACATTGGAGGGTAGGGATAGGATACAGAGGGACCTAGACAAATTAGATGATTGGGCCAAAAGAAATCTGATGAGGTTCAACAAGGACAAGTAAAGAGTCCTGCACTTAGGACGGAAGAATCCCATGCACTGTTTCAGACTAGGGATCAAATGGCTAGGCAGCAGTTCTGCAGAAAAGGACCTAGGGGGTTACAGTTGATGAGAAGCTGGATATGAGTCAACAGTGTGCTCTTGTTGCCAAGAAGGCTAACGACATTTGGGGCTGTATAAGTAGGAGCATTGCCAGCAGATCGAGGAACGTGATCATTCCCCTCTATTCGGCATTGGTGAGGCCTCATCTGGAGTACTGTGTCCAGTTTTGGGCCCCACACTACAAGAAGGATGTAGAAAAATTGGAAGGAGTGCAGCTGAGGGCAATAAATGATCAGGGGGCTAGAGCACATGACTTATGAGGAGAGGCTGAGGGAACTGGGATTGTTTAGTCTGCAGAAGAGAAGAATGAGGAGGGATTTGACAGCTGCTTTCAACTACTTGAAAAGGGGTTCCAAAGAGGATGGATTTAGACTGTTTTCAGTGGTAGAAGATGACGGAACAAGGAGTAATGGTCTCAAGTTGCAGTAGGGGAGGTTAGGTTGGATATTAGGAAAAACTTTTTCACCAGGAGGATGGTGAAACACTGGAATGGGTTACCTAGGGAGGTGGAGGAATCTCCTTCCTTAGAGGTTTTTAAGGTCAGGCTGGATGATTTAGTTGGGGATTGGTCCTGCTTTGAGCAGGGGGTTGGACTGGATGACCTCCTGAGATCCCTTCCAACCATGAGATTCATTCTTATGTTCTTACCAGTTGGATAAAGTGAGTAAGATTGTCACAGTCAGACAAAGAATAGAAAGCTGCTGATAGGGGAAAGAAAAAACACTCAGGCCTGCACATATGAAAATATTTATAAAAATACTGAACCTTTGCTAGAAATATGTTTATCAGAAAGGCTAGTGATATAAGTGGACAAAGAGATTATAGCTACAGGGAATCAATTTAAATACTATACAGCATTTCAGTTTTCCCAGGTGAAAGAATCTTTTAGATCATTCAGCTGATAGACCCCTGAATATATACAGTTGCTTCTTTCATCCCTGATTTGGTTTTACTGACTATAAAGCAAAGTAGGCTGTTAGAAGGAACATGTCCCTATGTGGTTTGTGCAGGCTCCTGCAAATGCTTGATGACTTTTGAATATTGTTTATGATGTACCTCATTTAAAATATATGCTATAATGTGTATTGGGGAACTGTAAGTAGAAATGTAAAGGAAATTAAGCTAATTATTTTTATTTTGTTTGTTTCTGCTGCAAGGAATAGGAGCTGCTGTCCCTTTGCCTGGTCTTTCTAAGGCATGTTGAATTACTAAAAAAACCTGCCCAGTGGCATTTTACTTCTAGTTAAAGCTGTGTTAGAATTTCCTATGCAAAGTAGGTCTACGCGAATAATTCACAATGAATAACTTATCCAATTAATGTATCCTTTCTTTTTGCTCAAAGTTTCCATAAGCATATATCAGTTTCCTTAGTTTTTTTTTTTTTGGGGGGGGGGGGGAGGAAAGGGGGATAATTCTGTGGATTCCTCACAAATATTTTGAGACAAATATTTGCTATTTGAGCAGTATTGGTTTCGATTTAATGGTATCATCAATTTTTATTGTAAATATTGATTAATTATAATATCCATTTTCTTTCCTAATAATTTAGCATATCTTAAAAAAAATGCTGGGACTTTATCAAATGTCTTCTGTATTCCTATTTGGTGTAAAATTAATATTTGAAATGTCAGTTGTTGATCTAGTGGACAAACCTTATATAGGAAGAAACTGGGTTTCCACTTTCCTTATTTCCTTACCATCTGCACATGATAGGCCAGGCTTACTTACAGGTTACTCATGTGCATTGAGCTATCCATATAAAATGTATCTTTTTGATTAAAAATTGACCAAGAACCCCCCCTCCAGAGTTGTATAGTGCAAAATAAGGCAAGAAAAAGTGACCCAAACACATTTTTTCTCATTAATAGAGCCCAGCAGTGTTAAAGAAAGGGAAGATGGCTGAATTACTGTAAATGAAATTGTTAATTCAGATCATGTACTAAAAAAAATGAGGTGACAAGTACTATTTGTGTTAATGAATGGGAATAACAGTTGCAATTGGGTGTCAATTTCTAAAAATCAAGATCAGATGAAGAGCTAAGACATAAAAGCAGAAGGAGAAAAAGTGATGATAATATCTTCAGTCACTGCTTAAATTTAATTTAAAAATAAAACAAGAATATTTGCAAATAAAAAGGGTAAAATAACACATGGGACAGTACTCAGTAGCTGTCCATTAAATTTAAACAAATACAACATTAGCAGATTTTTTTAAATAGTACAGTCATATTTTGTTTTCAGTCAACCAAAATAGATAACAGGACATTTCCAGAGTTACTTTCTGGCATTAATTAGCTATGAGAATTTGGCATTGAAATGTTACATTATTGGGAACTTCAGCTTTCATTGCAGATTTTCTGGGTACTTGGTACTAATGTGGTGTTTGGTATAATTGAAGAAGGTTCTGTATTTCCTATATGAGGTACAGTAACACCTCACTTAAAGTCGTCCCGGTTAACGTTGTTTCATTGTTACGTTGCTGATCAATTAGGGAATGTGCTCATTTATAGTTGTGCAATGCTCCCTTCTAATGTCGTTTGGCAGCCGCCTGCTTTGTCTACTGCTTGCAGGAAGAGCAGCCCGTTGCAGCTAGCTGGCGGGGGCTTGGAACCAGGGTGGACTGGCAGCCTCCCTATCAGCTCCCCTAAGTTCCCTGTGCAGCAACTGCCTGCAGTTCAGCTGTCTCTCCCCGCACTGCTGTCTGCTGCTCCTGCCCTCTGCCTTAGAGCTGCTTCCCCAGACTCCTGCTTGCTGTGCCGCGGGAGGGGGAAAAAAGAGGGGGGGCTAATGTCAGGGTTTCCCCCTCCCCCCTGCTCGTGCACTCTGGGGACACACCAGGGCTCAGGATGGAGGGAGCTTGCAGCATCTAATTAACAAGGCAGTGTACTTAAAGGGGAAATGCACAAATCTCTCTCACACACATACGGTGTGTGTCTCTGTCTGCGATGTCTCCTCTCCCTCCATTCCTGCTGCCTTGTAGAGTGAGAGAGTTAACCCTTGAGGGTTCAGCCAACTGCTAGTTCATCATTTAACAGTAAGGGAAATATCCCACCCTCTGACTCCTCCACCTCAACCAAGCTTCACAATCATCATCACTGTGTACCAGTATTAAATTGTTTGTTTAAAACTTATACTGTGCGTGTGTGTGTGTATATATATTTATATATATGGTCGTTTGACTGGTGAAAAAAAATTCCCTGGAACCTAACCCCCTCATTTACATTAATTCTTATGGGGAAATTGGATTCGCTTAACATCGTTTCGCTTAAAGTTGCATTTTTCAGGAACATAACTACAACATTAAGTGAGGAGTTACTGTACCAAAAATAAATAAATTAAATAATAGTAAAATGGCATTAAGAGGCTGGCCTGAAATGACAGATATGAGCAGATTCAGAGAAAACTTACCTGCATGTCTTTTTTTTTTTAAGTGTTATTGAAAATGGGCCAGATTCCCGACACACACATTTTACGCCAATGCTATTCCATTGAGTTACTAGACAGTGCACATGGCAGTCTCTTCTATTCAGAAGAGTGGTGAGAGAGCTATGCATGCAATGTATCGGGTCCGCCATGTTTATAACATGGTGCCTAAAAATAAATGCTCTGCTTTCCAAAAAAAATACTGTTTCTCTTTATTATACTGTTTTCGGTTGCATTCCTGTACATGAAATTATTTTGGTTTTTAGCCTTTCATGTTCCATTACAAAAACCAGCTACATAATCATTTAAAAATCCAGTCATGACTGAACATAGCCATTTTACCAAAAAGAAAAATAAGAGTAATCATTTTAGTCAAACACTTCTTTTTTTAAGAGAGTGGAGCAGAGAGCATGATTAGCAAAGATACCATGATATTCCCCAGGTCTGCCAAAGAAGGCCAAGACTTCAGTTTTTACTCAAAACTTCACCCAATTAAGGCATGAGTAAAAATTGTAAGATCTTCTGGATTTGGCCTGATGTGTTTAAAAAAAAAAATTCAAGCTGAAAACAGAAGGTATACTAATTTATAGTAATATATTGCCTATTATGAGATGTGTATGTCCATCCTCTTTCTGTCAGCCTTCTGAGCCAAGTAGTTTCGTGTTTAAATGCTTCTGCTGGCGAGGCTATCACATTGAAACTGTCAGCTATTACTATCTCATCATACTGAAACTTGCTCTTACTATTCAGAGGTCACATTAAACAGTTATTTAATTAATTTGTTTATGTTCATTTTTCCAGCAATATTTTAGTACCAAGAAATACTTGAAGAAGAAGCTGTAGAGCTACAAAAACAACGAGGAGTCTGGTGGCACCTTAAAGACTAACATTTATTTGGGCATAAGCTTTCGTGGGTAAAAACCTCACTTCTTCGAGTGCACTCTATGCATCCGAAGAAGTGAGGTTTTTACCCACGAAAGCTTATGCCCAAATAAATGTTAGTCTTTAAGGTGCCACCAGACTCCTCGTTGTTTTTGTAGATACAGACTAACACGGCTACCCCTGATACTAGAGCTATAAAGCAATACATATAGAGCCCTATCTTAAAGCCATGTATGGGGTATCACATGGCAGTCACCGATCAAATAGTGTAATGACTGCTGAGCAGGGCTGCTTAGAAAACAAGAATTCTATTCTGCAAAAGATTTTGAGATTTTTTTTAAATGTCCTCATCAGAAAGAAAACTTGACCTTTTGAAAATTTTCATTGGAAAAAAATGCAAGAAAGAAACCACGGAATAGCTAATAGTCCTGTGGCGTGGCATTCCCCATGGTCAAGTCCCACTCTGATTCAGAGTCTTGGAGTGTGTGTGTGGTGGGGGGTCTCTCTCTGTCTCTGGTGTTGACTTGAAATTTGATTATGCACCTGAGATATCCCTTCCCCCCAAAAAACAAGTGTAATCAAAATGGATACATTTCCATTTTGATGAACTGGTATTTTCCAGCAGAAAAATATTTTGCTGAAAATTTCCCAGCAAGTTCAACTCATGTGTGCCCACTTTGTTGTAGCTGAAGTGAATTGCACTGGAGCACAACAGTTTAATGAAGTTGAAATTGGATCATGGCCTCAAAGAGTCGTAATCACTGGCTCAGTGGCCTATGTGAATCTAGAGGACATTCCTGCAATGTATCCATCATTCTATACCTCATGGCAATCAAGCTCTGGCCATGATGTGGAAATGAGCCAAAAGTCACCTTTCCATTGGGCTGAGGATTCCCCCCCACAACTGTATCAAATTATGGCATATTTTCCAATGGTCCTCAGACTTTTTCTCCTTATTTAGGTGATACAGAGGTCACACACATTCCTACAATTGAAATGTTGTAGTTTGAAATTTGGTCTCCTACTTCTGTACAAGTGTTATATTGTAAGAGTTATGTTCTGCATTCTTCAGAGATGTGATAGGGTAGGAGGAGGTTGTATTTTGGGGAAAAGTTTTATTAATTTAACCCTGAAGAAGGATCCTTTTTTCTTAGGATGTACATATTGCAGAATTTAACACTAATACAAACGTTTAGCACTAGATACAACTGCTTAGAAATCCTCTCTGTAAACTCATGGATAATATATTATGAATATTATGAGCTCTGTGTGTGTGTGTGTGTATGAAATCAGCATTATGCAATTACATGTGTTCTACATAACCTATTTTAATGTAAATACATTGGGCCCAATTATAATCTCACACTAGTTTTACTCTTGTGTAAATGTTGCCCTTATGGTTTTATCCTGCTTACAGGCCTGAATCAGCTCCCAGTAAAATTAATAGGAGTCTTTCCATTGACGTCAGTGGGCTTAGATCAGCCTGTCAGATCCATAATTTTCAATAGTAGGAAATTATACAAATGTGCTAACTCATCCACTCACACCCATACTATAGAAAATAACATATTTACAGTCATTGTCTAATTTTTGTCTCCTCCCAAAAGTATATAAGCAAAACACAATGATATAAACTGCAAAGAGCAAAATGAATTACCAAGGTAAAAATAAAGAGAAATTATAACTTACATCCCATTCAACTCTACTCACAACAATGGGGTTTTGTTAGATTTAAATTGGAATGGAATCTAGCCCCAAATGTCTATCCCTTGAAATCGCTGTTACTGATGTGAAAGTATAGTAGTACACAAAGCTATCTGTGGCTGTTACTTAAAATTCCAAACTCTTACATTTGTTGAACTCGATTCTGATCTGTTCAGGTCTTTATACTGCACCCATCATCACAGTATCTGACCATCTATAGTATCTAAAGTGCTTAACCCTGTTCCTCATTGAAATTAATGGAAGTTGTCCATTGACTTCACTGGCAGCAGGATTGGACTCTAACTAGAAAATTAATTGGCAAACCAACTATATTACCTCAAAACCTAAACACAAACAAAATGGATTAAATTTTCAAAGGAAGACATAATTTTTGACTTATGAATCCCATGTAAAGTCCAGGATATCATGCTACTAACACCGTAGGCAAAACTTCAAAAATTTACTCCAATTGGTTTGAAAGTAGGTCGAGGGGAGGAATCATAATCTAGTAAAAATAAATAAGTTCCTCTTGAGCAAAACATTCTAGAATATAATACTGCACATCCAAAATGACATACAGAGCAAATAAAAGCAACTAATCATTGCCTAACAAAAATACCTCTGCTGGAAGCCAATTAACATCACAAAATATCTGCAACAGAAATTAATTTTAATGAAACTGTTTTCAGATGCACATATAGGTACCAATGAAAGAGCCTCTGGATCTTTATCACATCTGTTTCACAAGTAGCAACAGTAAATGATTACATGCAGAGATCATGGCAATCAATCAACAACGTGCATGATGAGGATTCAGGCAAAAGAAGCTTTAGCGCATTAACACAAACAACATTTTGCCTTCAGTGGATGAGGGCTTAGCTGACTTATGTGTAATTCAGTCAACCAATCTTTATGTATCTAGGACATAACAAGAAAAAACGTCTTTTGAGTACTCATCTCTCAGATGCAGTAGGAGTGAGATCCCACTGAGTTCTAGAGAGATGGAAAGGGGTAGGGGGTTAACCTGCCTGAACAAGAAAACAAGAATGTATTGCTTCTTGTGAGGCATGGCTGTGATATGAGTCTTGGGCTCAAATCCTGAGATTTATGTTTGAATTGTATCCCTTCCTCCTTATGATCAATAGGGGAAATAATGGTTGGTGGGTCTGCATGTGCTCTCCATTTTAAGGTTACATTGGAAACTGAGCTGTTGTGTTTAATTATACAATGCAACATAACTTATTATAGACCACCTTGCAATATGCATTCACTCTGATGCAAATATGATTTAGGATCAGCAAGGAAATGTTTGTTTTCCATGAAAAACCTGAGACAGACTGGCACGTTTTTAGTGGAGCTGCTATCTTAGTTAAATGGAATAGTAGAATGTGTTCCTTATAGACTCAGACTGTAAGGCCAGAATCGACCATTAGTCTGCCCTCCTGCATGTTGCAGGTCACAGAACTTCACCCACCACTCCTGTAGTAAGCCCATAACCTCTAGCTAAGTTTCTGAAGTCCTCAAATTTTGATTTAAATACTTCAAGTTACAATAATCCACTATTTACTCTAGTTCAAATCAGTAAGTGATACTGTAGAGGAAGGAGAAACCCCCCCTGGGTCACTACCAGTCTGACTTGCAGGTAAATTCCTTTCCAGCCCCAAATAGGGTGATCAATAATGCCCTGAGCATGTTGTCAAGACCCACGAGCTAGACACCTGGGAGAGAATTCTTTGTAGTAATTCAGAACCCTCCCCATCAGTGTCCCCTCTCTGTCTGTTGGAGATATTTGCTAATAGCAGTCACTGATGGGCCATGTGCCATTAAAGGCCACCTCATCATACTATCCTCTCCATAAAGTTATAAAGCATAATCTTCAAACAAGTTAGTTTCCCCCCCCCCCACTAGTCCCTTGGAAAGCTGTTCCAGAACTTCACTCTTGAGATGGATAGAAACCTCCGTCTAATTTCAAGCCTAAACATATTGATAGCTAGTTTATATTAATTTGTTCTTCGGCTCACACTGGCCCTTGCCTTATATTATTCCTCTCCCTCCCTGGTATTTATCCTTCTGATGTATTTATAAAGAGCAATCATATTTAACTTCATCCTTCATTTTGTTGGGCTAAACAAGCCAAGCTACTTAAGTCTCCTCACATAAGGTAGGTTCTCCATTCCTCTGATCATTCTACCATTTCAAATTCTCTGATTTCAAACGGATTTGTATGTAATCCCCTTTCAGCCTCATTGCTCACAGCACATGTTGCTCCTAATTTATGTGTGAAGATGCTTTTTGGATCACTGTCTGAATGGCCTACATGGAAATTATTATAAGATTCCTCCTTACAAATGCCCAATGTTAAGAAAATTCTCATAGGCAGTAAACAAAGAAATCATTCAAATATAAATGAATAACCTTGGAATGTTTTATCCCTGCTACAGACCTCCAACAGAAGGTGTGATAACATTAGGAAATGTCTGATCAGAGAACTACTATTTTGGACTAGCAAATCATTGTATCATGTGATGGTGTGTGATCTTCCCTGACTATCCTGCCCCAATTTGACAGTAGTAAGGGGTGAACTCTGAAATAGACTGTGAATTGTCCCTTACATTGGTGAAGTTGGGGCAAGGGATACAAGGAAGGTGAGCAAGGCTCCTTTATACAAGGATCAGGAGCAATACAGTCCTGTTTGTTTTGGGTATGCAACATATTCAGTGTATTGATTTGGTCCCAAACTAACTTCAGTACATTCTATCAAGTGCTCTTTTGCTTCTATATATCATTAATTTTTAATAAAATTGGCAAATTTAGGGTTTCTCTTTTTAGCTCCAGATAATTCTACACCTCCTACACTGAACTAACATTGTACTGAAGTTGCTTCTGTTCCCAAGCTACAGTCCTTACTTTGCTTCATGTTTGAGATTGACAGTATCTAGGACTCTTATTATGCAAGAAGAATGGAGTATAATTTAGTATTTCTGTTTTACCAGGAATGTTTGCCTAATTATTGAATATATAGAAACTTATGAACAATTAGGGGGAGAAGAGGCTATTAGTGATTTAGAGAGAGAGAATATTACGATGGAACCTCTCAACAAGCTGTATAACATTCAGAAAAGTATCTGAAAGATTTGCTTACATCTTTTGTTAATATCATCACTCAAGTATCCTTCATTTTTAATGCGAATCCTGGATATTTTGTATGTACCCAAGAACCTAAAGTAACTTTTTAGGTATTAAAAACACTTACTTTCCATAAACCTAAAGAGGAAAGACTAACTTTAACATACGGGGAGGTAGCATGATTTTATCATGAAGCAATGGACAAGGAGCCAGGAAACCTGGATATTGATTCTTATTTTCATAACGACTTCCTGTGTGACTTTGGTGAAACCATTTAATCTCCTTCTACCTCCTTTTGTATGCATGTTATTTTTTTTATATTTTAACACAGATTGTCTTAAAACATTTCCAAGTGGATGCACAAATTGTTAAGGACACCAATGTATCAGCAAGGCAGCAAGAAAGCAATTTATTTATGAAGTGTTCCATGTGTACTGTCCCTTCCTAAGACCAGCTGTGCTTCCTAATTCTCCTCTTGAGAACTGTCTTGGACATGAAGTGGTTATATGGTTTGGCAATAATACATACTTCAGACACCACTTCTTGACAATGCATACTTTAGTTGTGATAAGTAAAAAATATATTAATTAATAGTTTTCTGGACAATGTTCAGTAGCTATATTACATGGAAAAAATACTGGTTATTTTCTTTAGACCATGTCTTCTTTAGCTATCAATGAAATGATTCAGACACTGTTGATGTTATACAAATAATAAATAGTGTGACCAAAGAAAAGGGAAGAGGGTAGAAATTGCCCTTCCTGGATTGTTTATATTTTCTGCAGTGCTACCATTTATATTCAGTCTGAAACCTTTTATCTCTTACTGTAGTAAAGTGATTTTAGCATTTGCTTTGATTTTCATTCCTTCAGAGAAAGAGAGGTAGCAAACCATAGAAATTTACATCAGTCAGAGATGAACTAAAAACCTTAAACTTATTGCACAATGATTCTATAAAGTACCAGTTTATCATTTAATTTTATCTTATTTAATTTTCTCATGCACAATGGTGATTCATGAACACAGCAGAGATTACTTTTCTTAAAATATTGTGTGATATATCCTAGTTTAATGAAAGTTTTCATTTTAATTAAATTAGAGGGAAAGGCTTCCATCCTTTTTCCTTTTCCTCAGGGGAGATAACATTGTGCCATGTTATTAGCAGGTTTCCCATGGGCACTCTTCTGCACTGATGAATTTGTCAAGGAACTCTGTAAGCCTGTATCTTGCCAAAAGGCTTATCCTTTATATGTTATAACCTTTGTATTTTAAAACTTAAGACTATTGATAAACCATCAAGGAGGACACATTTTTGTTTCAGGTTTATTTAGATGTGTGAGTTGTCTAGAATTTATCAAAGATATGAATTTTGAATACAACAATTCTATCAGCTAGACAAGAATCTGGAGAAGGAGGGGGGGGGGGAAACAGTGTAACCATGCATTCACCCAAAATTCAGACATAAGCACAGATGTAAAGGTAAAAGAACCTTATTGACAGTGCTCCCCAGATTCAGTCTAGTCATAAGTAACTTTGCAACTGTTGTAGGGTTTACTTTTGTAGAATGCTATTCCCACTTTCTCCTTTGAGTGTTTGAAGACATACTGCCCAAAACGTACTTAATGTGAGACTGCACTTGAAGGTAGTGATTTCATATTTTTTAATGTGATGTGTTAGTTAGACTCTTACAAAGAAAGCAAGACTTTAAAAAAAAAAAAGTCAGAAAAGTCCATATTGTCTGAAATCTCTATTACCGCACCTAAGGAGATGATTTCTCACTAAGGGATGAAGCCCCCATTATGCTAGTAACACACAATAAAAATACAGAGTTTACAGTATAAGACAAGCAACACAGGTGGATACAACAAACAGATGTGGAGAGCCCAAGGTAACAATGAAACCGTTATGAGCAGCATGATAAGCCCTGGCCACAGCACACCAGCTGCCTTACTATTGTCAGTGTAGCAATATTTATGTTAATGGACATGAACAGGAGAACCTTACAGATTTGGCTACATTTGCAAGTGGCAGTAAATGTTAGGTTAGTTAAGGCTGAAGAAGGTTGAGAGGAACTCCAGGGGGATCTAGAAAAGCTATGCAATCATGTACCAGGATGGCAGGTGAAATGCAATATAGATCACTGCAAGGTTTTGATGGAATAATTTGAACTACTTTGACTTCTTCATTAGACTAACTGTAAACACTGCGGAAAAAGTCCTGGCTGTCATAGGTAATTGCTCTGCGTAAATATCCACTCAAGGTGCCGCAACAGGCAAAAGAAGAAACAAAATATTATGATATAATAAAGAATGGTATGGAAAAATACTGAAAAATATTATAATCCAAGTAAATGAACTCAATGGTATGTTATCACCTGGAATACTGATTTCAGTTCTGGTTGGCCCATCTAAAATAAATAAATAAATAAATAAATAGAAAGGATCCATAAATTGGCACCAAAAATTAGCATTAGAAAAGACTTTCCATATGCAGAGACATTGAATTGTTTAAGTTTAAATTTAGCATGGTTGAGTTATGAGCAGGTGAGTGGGGAGGTCATGAGTGAGCTATATAAAATAATGAATGGCACAGGAAAGATCAGTTGAGCACTCCACTTTCTAAAACTACAAGGGGATAATCAATGCAACTCAAAGGCAAAACAATTAAAGTGGATAACAAGAAATAGTTTGTTAAAAACATGCATAATTAACATGCAACACTTATTGTCACAATATATCACTGGGGCCAGGGCTGGCCATGTATCTGGTTACTAAGAATACTCACATTAAATAAGAGAGGTTAAAAATAAAAAAGGGCATATATTAATAAAAGTAAACTTCTTCTACAGGGAAATTATTGTTTAATTAGGGGATTTCTGGCAAGTGACACTGGCCACTGTCAAGAGACAAGATATCTGACTAGATGATCAGAGATGGCTGTTCTTACATTCCGTTCATATTTTCTTTTCACAAAATATTGAATACTACTGGTGTTTTGGGAGTGAGGAGACAAGGGGTCGATTAAGTTGAGACCTGAACTGCAATGGATACAGAAGGAGAAATCCCTTGTATATCCATCTGTTGGCAGTGGTCACAATTTTATTAGATAATACCAATAACACAGCAACTAGATGTAGGGAATGTTGTAGATCTTTTAAACATAATTCAAAAACTGGCACAGTGAAGACAGAGATGTATCCCAGGGATAAATTTGGCCCACTCCATTTTGATGGTGGGGACAGGTTTGGACTTAGTAAGAAATCAAACTCTGAAGTCAATTGTGGACAACGGCCAGCAAAGAGTGATGGAGGTGTGTGTGATTTGTTTTGTTTTTGAAGTAACAAAATCATGATTCAGATGTCCTGCACAGAATACTAAGACAGCATAATCTTGGAAAAATTATAAATGTGACAGAAGGAAATGATATTGCTAACGAGCAGTGAATCATTGTAATTATGCAAGGTTAGTTGACCAAGTGGCCAAATCGATCCTCTGAATTACACAGAAGCAGAAACCACTGGGCTTGTGTCCTCCACATACTCTAACAGATTAAAAACAGCAAATAACAAAACAAAACAAAAAACCTTCCCAATGCCCCCACCCCACCAAACACCAATTAAATAGAATGAAGTAAGACCAGAGCAGATAACTTTAGTGTACTATATAATGTTAATTGTCTCCAACATTTAATCTCTGCCTTTATGAGTGACATCTATTCAACCACTATGTCATTTTGCTATTTTAGGAGTCTGTGCTTACAGTTATGGATGGGGAAAGCGTTAGCTAAGGAAACAGAACTGAAATGTCCAAGACTTGTATGATGATTGTACATTTTTTATTTGTATCATTATGTTTTATTACTATTTAAAGCCATGAAAAACAAAATCCTAGTCCCACTGAAGTAATTAGGGGTTTTGCCATTGACTTCCAGTGGGGCAGAATTTAACCCTATATGCATGATTCAGTATATTTTATACACTAAAGAATTCCTTCTTGAAAGTCTATAGATACTCCTCAGAAAGAACTGTGTGTGTAGATTTGTCTTCATTAAGTTTCAGGGAGCAATATAACATTCTTATTCTTTTGTGAATTAAGAGGGTATTCCATCTAAAATAGTTTCATTAAAACAATAGTATGAACTATATTATGGTACTTTGTTCGTTCCACAAGCATGCCTCCAGTTGATGTCAATGGGAATTCTGTGCATGACTGGAGGAAACTAAATGGTTAAGAATGAGATCAAGCATTAGAAGCTAGAAAATTTAGCTGCGTTTTGTATGGTTTATAGTGGTTAATAAATTATTGATGTTTTAATGATCAGTTGTTTTCCACTATTATAGAGTCCAGCTGGTCAGTAGATTGCTTATAACCTTATATAACACCTTCTGATATGCTTATAACAATTGATAACACATCCTGCTCATATTTATAACATACTCACAACATCTACTAATCATGTATGAACCCTTTATAAACCACTTGTAAATGGAATCTTAATTTAATCTAAATCTGAAAGTTCTAAGCTAATATTAATTCTATATTCTTTTAGCTGACATGCCTAGATGGAGTGACATACTGTATATGATATATAATGTGGCATAGATAGTATACACTATTCTGAAATATTTCCAGTATTTTGGCATAAATATTCGGCTGTACAAGCCCAAAGTAATAACTAGGCAACACAGCTTGGTCTAGTCCCACGCTCAAACTAGACATCAATCTGTTATGAGTGGATGTAACCACTGAATCCGACAAAGCTTCCAGGATCTGGGTAGTGACTAGCTCTGGGTTGCTCAAGCACACTCCCCAGAAGCAGACTCTGCATTTAACACCCTTTTGGGCAGTAGGACCCCACAGTCTGGCCACCTAGATACTAGAACCATTGCTTCAGCACTCCTGAGCACCCTGGTTTCTTAGACACATTCCCCCCAGAGACCACCTGGATTTTGTGGCTCTGGTTGCTAGTTAGCCCCTTCAGGGACAACATACAAGAAAAGCAAGGAATCCCTGGCTTAGCAAGGGAATTTTTTTAAACACACACACTTTCCTCTTAAAAAGAACAAGAGAGTTATAGATTTATTGGAAAACAACAAGATCCCCTCAGTCTGATCTCATCCCCTTTTGTGAGTCCATAGGTTTGATCCAACTTTTTAGAGAAGAGAAGCAAAGTCCTCCAGTCTTCCTTCTTCTTCCTCCAATCTTTCCAAATGGTCTTCTGTTTCTGGAGATTAAATGCCTTATCTTAAATGCATCCGTTTTTTAAACAGATTCTGCACCTCTTTGGTCAGGTGGAGAAACTGCAGATCTCCCAGCCGTGTGCTCAGACCAATAGTGGGGAGATTCAATCTGCCTCCCCTTTGACAGGTTTTTGTGTAGAGTCCATTGAAAATCAAAGGCCCTAATAGCAAAAACCCCATTCGTCAAGCAGGGAAATGGTCCCTGATTATTATGTCACAGCTTTCTAGACTCGATCAAATTAGACTATGTGTCAAATTACTGATACAAAATGGATGATCTAATCTACAATTACAGTTGCAATTACAAATAGCGTCCATAAATACAAATGGCATTCGTAACTGGACACAGGCATATTTCCCAAGCTTTCTCACTGGGGCCAAACTTCCCCCTCAGTTTTGAAACGCAGATGTCTGAAACTGGAATTGAGAGTTGCCTCACAGCAATCCAAGTGCTAGTTACTGTTCCATAAGATCCTTTGACTCTGCTGTTTCATTCCAAGTGTTTATTCCTCATCTAAGGGTAATCACTTAATAGGAGTCTTTGGTACAGATGACAAAGAAATTTCAAAGGAGACCATTGTGACTGGACAACAAGGACAAGACAAATGGTGGATATAAAAATACTTCAGTATATAGACACGTATACTGGTGTGTGCTCAGCTCAAACATCAACTACGGTTACTGGAAACCTCAGCCCCCAACCACGTCCACACACACACACAGCCAAACAAATCAAAGGCCAGAAGTGGTATACATTCTGCTACTTCCTCATGTTCAGATATCTACTTAAGACAACATACTGCTGTTGATCCAAGCTCACAAACTTCAGTATGTCAAAATCATTTAAAAAGATGTTAGTTTGGAGGACAGGAGGGAAAAGCAGGCAGGGAAGGAGCTGAGCCAGTTCCAGAGAGCAACTTCCTGCCTGTCCAGCAGAATGAGAGAGCAGCTTCTTATTGCCATGAGTATGCATTTACAGCTTCCTCCTTCCTGCCCAGTGGATCAGCTGAAGAGATGATTGTTCTTGGGAGATGGGGAAAGTGCTAAGTTGCATGAAGCAGCAGTTTTGGACTGCTTCTTCAGCTGTCTCCTTCCCCATACTCAGTGGGGTTTGAAAGTTAAGTGGGACTGACAGAAACATGTTGATGACCCTCCCGCCCCTGCAGAAAGTTGGGGGTGATGTTCCCTGTGTCTCCGTACATTACACCTATGACAGTAAGCAGTGCGCAGCACAGAAAGTGCACCTCAAAATGTGTCAGTGGTCCATCCCCCTTGTTTTAGTGGACATTTTTAGCACTGTTATGTGATCAGTCTGAAAAATGAGTGTTTGTATCTAGTTTCATATACACATAAAACCATAATTACTTGAAATTATTTGTAAAACTTGGGAGATCATGCAGTGGTGCTCATTCCAAGTAATTGTTTGGAGTTCTGAATAGTGACAAACATAATAGATGTTTATAGAAAATGTTTCTTTAAAGTGCAAAATGGATTTAATCACACAGTTCATTACTGCTGTAAAGAGGGTCATAAGAAAAAACAACACTACTACACTAAATATAAACAGTTTTAATGCAGTTGTTCCAGAATATCATCACTTTATATGTCTCTGCCTGAGGCCTTTTGTTAGATGGGAATTTCCAGATCCAAACCTTTGTTTGGGGTTTTTGTGCTTCAATAAGATTTCTTAAAACTGTTAGTAAAAACCTATCTAGTTTTTGACCACAGTAATTCAGTATGTGAATTGATTGTTAAAGGAAGCTAATTGGCTATGAAATAAGAATAAGTATTTCCTAGAGGAAACAGTAATCCACAGTTGAGAATAATATTTTTGCCTTTGATATTTTGGAGAAAATGAGTAAAGAATTCTGATCAATGTTGTATAAAAGTCTTTTAATTAGCACTTACAATATCTTTCTGCTTAAGAAGCAAAAGTTGCAAAATAGCCACCCTCAAATGGGGATTAACACTGCACATATTGAGAAAAACAGTTGAGTAATGGTTTTGCCAGATTAAACCTAGCTGAAATCCGTTAAAAAAACAAAACAAAATCCCAACAAACTCAGATAAAACCAGGTTTAGAGAACAGCTTAAAAAGATAACTATTAGCGACAAAAAAAAACCAAACAAACGCAATCTCTCTCATATTGAAGGGTGTCTCCAGTGAGGAAAGGTTAAACTTCTTCACACAGAAATACCTGTGTTTTTTGTGACAAAAAGGGAAAAAGTTAATTACAGTAGAACCTTCAAGTTATGAACACCAGAGTTACGAGCACCAGAGTTATGAACTGACCACACACCTCATTTGGAACCAGAAGTACACAATCAGACAGCAGCAGTGGAAAAAAAAAAAGAAAAATAAGAAGGCAAATACTGCACAGTATTGTGTTTAAATGTAAGCTACTCAAAAACAAAGGAAAAGCAGCATTTTTCTTCTGCATAGTGAAGTTTGCAATCTGTATTAAGTCAGTGTTTACTTCTAAACTTTTGAAAGAACAACCATAATGTTTTGTTCAAAGTGACAAATATTTCAGAGTTACAAACAACCTACATTCCTGAGGTGTTTGTAACTCTGAGGTTCAATATGCCTTATAATGGAGATAAGGTTAAAAATAGGTTATTTTTAAAAGATTTTTTAAAAGTGGATCTTGGTGCATTCCTGAATGGGCAATGTGAACAAGAACAAAACACTAACACATTAAGAGCAATCAGTAAGAGAATCTGAGATGAGAAGGGAAGAAAAGGGATGGGAAAAATAGATTCTTGGTGAACTGGCAAAGCGGTTTTGGGTTTCCAGGGCATTTAATCTAGTTGACTAGGGTGACCAGACGTCCAGATACAATCTGGACCATCCCGATTTTGAGCGGTTTGTCCCGCGTCCCGACCAATTTTTGCGGCAATTTTTGTCCCGATATTTTGCGCTGCCAGGATCACTCGGCTTTTCTCCCCCCTACCCTCGGCCAGTTGGCAGCACTCGGCTTCCCCTCCCCCCCCCCCCCATGTCCCGATATTTTTCTCAACTCATCTGGTCACCCTATAGTTGACTGAAAGTGTCCACAGTTGTGGCACTGTCGAAACAATCTACTGACTTGATGGATTGCTCAATAAAAATCCACTTTTTAAAAGTTTTACCTCCTTTGTTTTGTGGGTTATTTTTTTGTTTCTTTGCTTTACATCACTTTTGTTCACTCAAACAACAAAGGCCATGCATTATTGAGTTTGTCTTTTTTCCCCACTTCCATTTGATAACCAGAATGTCACTTTCATTAGGTGTATGTACCGTACTTTCCTACTAAACAATTAATTTTCAGAGCATGTTTATGTTGACTTCTCGTTATTAGATATTGACTTCATTCATTTTTTTATTTTATAAACAAATGTGATTAAACAAACAAAATAGCAATGTGTCTGAAACAAGACTAGAATTGGGAATAATATCAAACAAAACTCAGATGTTTAAAGATTTATTAAATCTATAAATTTTTAACTTAAAAAGTAGAGGCTAGTTAACATTGTCAATCAAAGATTTTTAATGGAAAATGGCATTGTTTAATAAAAAATGGCTTTTCAAGTTTTTGACTAAAAATTGTTGGGTTTTTTTTGTCCCCCTCCTCTTTCTTCCAGATCTCTCCTCCCCCTCCCCCCCTTTCCAATGGCAAAATACTAGCTGCTACATGCACTGTACATTTTTGGAGGAATTCATTAAGAAAAGAAGTACATCTCATTTCCTTACCTGAGAATAGTGAAGACAAATTGGACATGTTTTTAGAGTACTAATTGCGGCTGTTTTTCAGTGCTTAAAATTGTTTATCTACTCGTTAGCTTATTCAATTTGTCGTCTTGTACATGTAACCTTTTCTAGTATTTAGCTTTTTTTTTTAAACCATTTATACCTTTTTCTTTCTTTAGTCAATCTTGACAAACAAGACCAGAAGAAAAACTAGCTTTCTCAGCATCTTCTACTTGGCTAAGATTTGACTATAACATGCTACAATACTTTGTCTAAAATAGTGTATTTTTTTCTATGCTTTTTTCTTCAGAGCTTGATGGTTTTCAGTCAAATCAGGATTTAAAGTGTTCACAAATCACGCCGCTCCCCTCCCTTCCGCCAGTGGTGTCCCTCAGTGAAATGGATACCAAAATGTCTTTTGGCTTCTCCTTATATTTCCCACAGTTCATTGTCTTTGTTCCCAGAGTCAAGATGATCTCCTGCGGTTCAGACTCCAGTGTGCTGTCCCCTGTTGAGTTCACATCCCCCTGTGGTTTCCACAGGGTTACCATCTTTCAGGTTCCCAAAAAGAGGACACTGCCAGAAGAGGGGAGGAGGAGAAGCTGCAATGGGGGTACAACCGGAGGGGCTGGAGGAGGTATTTGGGGGGTGCAGGGGAGGTGTGTGTGTACTGAGAAGGGTATTTGGGTGTGCAGGAGAGGGTATTTGGGGGCGTGTGAGGGGTGTGTGAGTACTGGAAGGGGTGTGGGTGTGTATATTGGGAGGGATATTTGGTGGGTGCTGGAGGGGGTAACTGCGGCCTCACTCTCGAGGTGGAGAGCAGTGTGGCTCCCTGTCATGGTACCAGAGCTGCTGTTGCAGGCCCAGGATGCAGCGCCAGCCAGCCATCAGTGCCTCTCCCCATCCCTAGTGCTGGGAGCTGGGGACTGGGTGGGCAGGATCTGGTAGCGCAGCGGTGGCTGCATTGGAGGGACCAATCAAGACATGGAGCCAGCTCTTTCTGAGCTGCAACATCTGCTCTACAAAAATCCCAGACATTTCCTCTTATTTGAAAAAAAAATCCATCCAAACAGAGGATAAAAAAGAGAAAATATCCAGAAAAATATGGGACATATGGTAACCCTTTTGGTTTCCATTGTATTGGCTTACAATGCTTGATTTACACATGAACCTAGGTACCCAGATAAATCAACATTCCTTCATCTAGGAAAAACTTGTTTGTCAAGCCTGCATGGAACACAGATTCTAAAACATGTTTTCAGTATATGAATACAATTTCTTAAATATTACCATGCATGTATCATGCAGTGATTCTGAGGATCAGTATGACGTAAGCTTCCATTAAATACCTTACATGGCCCTTTTTAGATATATACAGTACTTTGAAAGTAGTGTGTTAAGTGCAGAGAGTTTGTCAGGCCTGACAGGCGTTGCAGTTTCAGAAAAGTGAACCCTTTGCTAGTGAGGAGTTCTTAGGGTCACATGATGGTTCAAGGGGAGCTGGTCTAAGAACCTGAAACATTTTCTAGAGTAATTATAAGTTATTGCAAGAGATCTTTTCTCTTAAGGTATTTCTTCAAAGAAATCTTCTCTGCATTCTGAAATGTGTGTGTTTTAAATGTTAATTTAAACCTCTCCTTCCTAATGTCTTCTCCTCAGTAGTCTGTCGAGTACTGCCCATTCAGTAAACATTTAAAACACATGCTTAAGTCTCTTATTGACATCAAAAGATTGACTGTTAATTTTAATCAAAACTTAAATTTTATGTGAGTTGCTAAACAGGGATAGGATTAATCACAAGATCAAATTTAAGTATATGCTTAAGTGCTTTGCTGAATTGTGGCTTGCTTTGATTTTTAAGCTTTCAGAACAGAAGCTTATCTCCTCTGTGGTTTCTACGAAGCATATGGAATACTGATTGGTTTGGAGGTGTTTAACCACAACTTAATTTGCCTTATTACTACACCAGTGAAAGGCTCAAAGAATAGGAACACTTTTCCAACTATTTTCTGATTTTGTAATATTAAGCCATTTAAAGTGTAAAACCAAAATATGAAGGAAGAAATTCTTCCCTGCCTTACACCCATGCCACTCTGTTGATTTTGCTGGTATTGTGCCTTGATAACTCAGGGCTGAATTTAGCTCAGAATGCCTTTTAGCTCAATAGGACCTGTAGCTAGGATGCTTATCAGTATTTTTACTGAAACTTGCACTGATAGGTTGTCAATCTCCTTTGGCTGACCATTATTCTCGTGGTTTCTTTATAATTTGTTTAGCACCAACAGCTCCAAGCTGAATTAACACCTGCCTGACTTTTTGCACCAAAATCCAGCCAGCCTATAGGAGACAGTAGTGAGGAAAGTGACTCATTGTAAGTCCCTGTCCTTCCCACAAAACTCCATGCGCTTCTGACCATTTGGAACTCCACACAGTTACCAAAATGGGGCGGGGGGGGGGGGGGGAAAGGGAGGGAGAGCGAGCATTGCTATGGAGGCAGTACTCCCTTTCCATGCAGCCATTACTAGGATATCTTCTATGCATACCCTAAACGATATGCTCCAGCCACTATATTACAATCTATCCTCATCTCACTATTATTAGCAATAATAATCATACTGCAGTAGCAGAAAAAAAATTTGGTGTTTTCCAAACAGAGAGGAATGCAGTCTCTATCTCAAACAGAACTAGGCCCTCAGTCCTGTAACTGACTCTGTGCAGGTATATGGGACTGTCCACATATCAATGGAATATCTCTCCCCGGATTAACTTCTCTGGACCTTTTTTTGTTTGTTTCTTAACAAATAAACAAACCAAAACCAAAACCACATACCACAACCTTTCTACCGAAAATTTAAAACAAAATCATCCTGAAGGAAAGCTGAACTAAGCACTCTTCCAAATGAGAGCATAACTATGTTCTTTGCAAAGGTCATTATAACACGTTCTCCTTTAATACATTTTACCCCTTCTGTAGTTTTAGCAGCTTTATTTGGTTCTATATGTTTAGGCATCAGAAAATAGTCATACCTTTCAAAATTACTTTAGGCATACCTCATGAGGCTGCACTCACCTGCCCACTGAGTTGCAGATGCTGCAACACCTGTTTCCTAATAAGATTTCATGATCCATACGGTTCCTAGCCAATTGACATAAATACTAAATGCACACTTTATTTTGTTGCCTTCAGTGAAATGCACCATGGAATTTTGCTTAAAGGGATCTAAAATTGGGGCTTGCCCTATAAGGAGCGCTGTATTTTCAATGCAGTTTCACCTTCTGCAATACAGACCTAATACTAATACTCCTCAAAAAGGTGTTATTTGGCATAGTTCATGTTTATAAAGGACTTTAAGATTCTCAGTTGGAAAGCATCATAGAAATTAGGGTTTGTGAAAAATTTGAAAAAAATCATGTAAATTCTGACAAATTCAAAAGCATGTTTCATTCATTATTTTTCATAAATATCCAATTTTGTTTTCTACAAATTTTGCACAATTTTAAGACAATTTTAAAAAATTGAAACAAAAATATTTTAAAATATTATTTTTTAATTTTAAAAATGCAAGCCCTTCAATTTTAAAAATAAAATCACACTATGCCACTAAGTAGACTAAGCAGTGTTGGTAATGCAGAAAAGTAAAAGAAAAAGAAATTGCCTAGCAGCCTATGGTCAACACTTTTTTATTTAGATTCCACAGAAAATATTTTTAAATGACAAATTCTGAAAAGTTTGAAAATCTTGTCAAAATTTTATTTAAAAAAAAGGCCAGAATATAGCACACTTTAAAATGTCAACCATTTCTTATAGAAATTCAAAATGTTCTTACATTTGCATAATCTAGATGCAAGTAAGAATGTTTATTCATAGGAATTCTAGGGCACCTCATTTGCCATTGACTTTAGTAGTGCTACATTTTTAGTATCCAAAACTGTTCAACAAAAACACTGTTGCACCAAAGATCCAGCATAATTTTAAGACTGATAAAGTTTGCTATTAAATGTATCCTCTGCTGAATCATGCCAAAGTCAGTATTACCACTGAAACATTTTGTTATAAACTACAGATAAAATGTAGTAAATTTACTTTTGTACTCAATCCAGTGTCTAATATTCAGCTTTTACTCATGCATAATGTATCCCACTATTTTTCTAAACTCATGTCATACTGAAGTGCAGGTATTTTTTTCTGGTAGTATGGAAGCTTGTTAGATTATTTCCTGCTTATACCATCACCACTTTCATCTATGGAAGTGGATTGTTGTATCTGCGCATCTATGATTTTCTCACTAATGTACAAATCCAAACTAAGCAATGTTTTGTTTTCCCGTGTATTATGAAAACTGAGTTGCTAAATTGGGAAACTCTGTTTTTTTCTGTTCAACAGAACCCCATTTATCCAATCTAATTGGGACCTGGACCAGATCATATAATCAAAAATGTGGGTAATCTGGAGAATGGGAAAGTGAAAGGCTGCAGTGCTAACAGCCACAGGAGATAGCTCCTGCTTCTGGATCTGTGTGCGCTCGTTGTTCAGTTAATATAGAGAAACGGATAATGGAGAGTTGAATAAACGGGGTTCTAATTGCAATTATAAAACAAATAAAAAGCGAAGCAAACACTGGAATGCAATTGTCAGACATGAAGAGCTGCTGTAATGTGCTCTCCACTTAATACTTTGTAGCAGGATGATTCTGCATGTAAGAATGCACCATTAGATTAATTTAGTAGCATACATGGACATCTGCAGCACCAGCAGTTAAGAGTCTGAAGATCACAGATGTACTATCTCCTTGGAGTTGTTGTCATTCATTTCATGCTTCTTTTAGATTGCACTTAAAAAAAAAAAGATTTATAAAGTTTGCTGAATTTAAGGCAGATTGGACAAGTCAGTCATCAACATTGTAGAAAAAACCCTTTGGAAAGAAGTGACTTATATTGATAATTAACCCAATAAATATTAGGATATAGATATTAGGATAAACCTGCAGTTACTAATGCACACACTGAATAGTAGCCCAGGTGGAGAAAAGAAGGCCAATATATCATCGTATCAAGCTGATGAAGTTCCCTAATATACCCCATATGAGCATTGCTGAGAAACAGCTTGCTGAACATGCCCTTTTTCCTGGCAGTGTTGCTGAAAACCAGATGAGCCATAATTAAACGTGGGTCACCGAGGAGAGAAACTGTGGTTTTAATCATGGTGCCATTTATATTCCTGCAAATAAGTAAATCAAATATACTGTGTGAAGGGCAAAAGTAAAATCTTTTCAGCACAACTCGAACTTGGCCAAAAATGTCACCATAAATGTTTCTTTTGTACTGCAGGTATTTCTGTACAGTTTAAAACAAACTTTTTTTTCCATTCATGATGGAAGAAAACCTAAATAGAAATAATTATAAGTTATAATTTAATTTTATTGTGCTGTGGAAATATACTGTTATTGTTCTATTGTTGTTATTATTCTATTCAAAAATTTCCGCAAAGATAATCTCACTTGTCAATACCCAAACTGTTATTTCCCCCTTATTGACACAGATGCAACAATAACAATATTTCTTGCCAGAGAAGTAGCTGTAAAACTCTCCCGTGAAGGTGATGCAGAAGGCTGTAGCATAGGAGTTAACAGTATTTTCACCCTGGTGTGCCGCACTGTTGCCCTCCTCTCATTCTCTTTTTCTCTTCCAGTTGGTGTCACAGTGTGCTACACACTAGCAGCCTATGCTTTTTAGACTAATTTTAAGAAAAAGTACAGTACAGTCACAGAATTGTAGAAATGTAGGTCTGGAAGGGACCTCAGTAGGACATCTAGTCCAGTCCCCTGCACTGAGGCAGGACTAAAAATTGTCTAGACAAACCCTGATAGATGTTTGTCTAACTTGTTCTTTAAAACCTCCAGTGACAAAAATTCCACAGCCTCCCTAGGCAATTTGTTCCAATGCTTAACTACCCCGACAGTTGGCAAGTTTTTCCTAACATCTAACTTAAATCTCCCTTGCTGCAATTTAAATCTGTTACTTTTTGTCCTGTCCTCATTGGTTAAGGAGAACAATTTATCCTCCTCCTCTTTATAGCAACCTTTTACATTCTTTAAAATTGTTGTTATGTCGGCCTCAATCTTCTCTTTTCCAGACTAACCCATTTTTTCAATCTTTCCTCATAGGATAGGTTTTCCAAACCTTTTAATCATTTTTGTTGCTCTCCTCTAGACTTTCTCCAATTTGTCCACACCTTTCCTGAAGTGTGCAGCCCAGAACTGGACACAATATTCCAATGGTGGCCTTATCAGTGGAGTGGAAGAATTATTTCTAGTGTCTTGCTTAGAACACTAATACATCGCATAATGGATGCCTTTTTTGCAATAGTATTACATTGTTGACTCATATTTAGTTTGTAATGCACTATACCCCCAGATCTTTTTCTGCAGTACTCCTTTCTAGGCAATCATTTCCCATTTTGTCTTTTGCAACTGATTATTCCTTCCTAAATGGACTACTTTGAATTTGTCCTGATTGAATTTCATCCAGTTTATTTCAGTTTATTTCTCCAGTTTGTCAAGATCATTTTGAATTCTAATCCTGTCTCCCAAGGTGCTTGCAACCCCTCCCAGGTTGGCATAGTCTGAAGTATTTTTTAAGTATACTGTCTGTGCCATTATCCAAATAATTTGAGGATATTCAATAGAACTGGACCCGGAACAGATCCCTGTGGGACCTGACTCAATATGCCCTTCCAGCTTGACTCTGAACCATTGATAACTACTCTCTGGAGTATAGTCTGCCAACCAGTTGCAAACTCACCTTCTAGTAATTTCTTCTAGGCTATATTTCCCTAATTTGCCTAAGAGAAGGTCATGTGAGGCAGTATCAAAAGCCTTACTAAAGCTGAGATATATCACATCTCCAGCTTCCCTCTATCCACACAGCTTGTTGCCAGAGAGTAACCATCAAAGAGACTGAGGCACCAGTTCAACAAGGCATATCTAACTAAACATGTGAGTAGTCTATTGGCTTTAAGCACTTTGATAAATCAGGGCTTTAATCAATGTAACTCTCTTGAATAGTGTGTTCAACATCATTATAGAATAAAATAATCAACCGGAAATAGTTATCCTAACAGTTTGACAAAAAGGTCAAAATCTCGTCGGCTTTTGGCAGACAGGAATGTATGTCATCAATATCAAATATAAATGTTTACTTTTAGTATTTATAGTAAATATTTCTCCTCATGGAATACATACAGCATTCTTGCATATCAGTCTCAAAATACGCATATTGCTTTCCGTCCATCTGACCTATGTTCACACTTGATAGGATTTAATATAACTCTTTGCAGCTCATTTTGACCATTGTAGCTGGGAAAATCATTGTCCTTATGAGTATATTATGTCCAATTCTTAGTGGAATTACTGTGGTTCCACTGTGTGGGGTCAGGGACAGGCTTTGGGGGCGTCCAAGTAGCACCTTTTACACTGCAGAGCACAGTAGGATGGGTTGGGAGGAACCACGAGAAGAAATGGTGAATATGCAAATATGTATATCACCCAATCATTTATCATTGTGGGGTGAAGGGAATATGGTGGGTAAACAAGCTACTTCATCACTGAGGTTATTAAAACAGTGGCTGCACAGTCATTCTTGACCTGGGAAACCATTCCTTCCTCCTGTGCTCCTAGCATTTGAGAGACTTATCAGTACATAGCCTGAATATTTAAGTCCAAGTAAGTAGTATACTTTAAAGTTATATGAACAAATAATAAAGAATTTGTTCCTGATTGGAAGCTGATGTGTTTTTTTTTTCTATTAATTTGAGAGCCTGTTAAGTAAAAATTTTAACAGAATCATCATATCTAAAACTGGAAATGAACTAATAGATCATCTAGTCCTTATCTCTAATATTGCACACTTGTGTGTTTTAATTTTCAAGTCATGGCTTCTACTGACTGTCCTGGACTAATACATTTCAGTGTCAGGAGAAATAACCTAATATTAATGCCAAATTCTCTCTCGATTTAAAGAATACATAATTATAAAGAATACATTCCGGTTTATTATGCTAAAAAATTCTTCACCTATTTCATGTTACTAAAGTTGATTGAAAATGGCAAAACTGTGTTCCTGAACATTTGATAAAATGTCAAACAATGCAGTTCAGCCATGTTTGTACTGTTTATTATTCACTGTTGGTGAATTCAATTTATCTCTACAGGACCCACACAACACTTTTGCATTAGACCTGAGCAAATAACTGATTTATGGTTTTCTCACAAAAAAACAAAAAATTCATTTTGAGTCAAATATAATGTTTCTTGGACCTGAAACTAATTTTATTTCCATTTTTCATTTTGTTTAGTTCTTGGGTGGTTTTTACTGTTCTTAAAAAATAAATCTAGCTAAATTTCTACACAAATATTTTGAAATGAAAAAAATGAAACATCATTTTGTTTCTTAAAAGTCTGAATGGAATGTTTTTACTTTTTTTGTAAGTATTTCCCCTTTTTTCAGCTGAAACTATTTGCTGAATTCACTAATAGTTTTTGTCAACCCAAAGCTGCGTTCTTCAGTATTCATCTGAAAAATTTTGCCAAGTTAGAATATGCACTATTTAAGTCCCACTTAAATCCTCTTTAAGTCTCTTCTGAGGATTTAAGTGTTGTTTAGACCTTGTGTTACCACTCCAGGGGAGGGAACTCCAGTCATTAGGAAAAGGCAGGAGTTAGTAATGGGAGATTTGATCATTAGAAACATAGATAGCTGGGTTTGTGATGACCGGGAGAACCGTATGGTGACTTGCCTGCCTGGTGCGAAGGTTGCAGATCTCTCGAAGCATCTAGATAGACTTATGTGTAGTGCTGGGGAGGAGCCGGTGGTTGTGGTACATGTGACATAGGGAAGGGTAGGAGAGACATCCTGGAGGCCAAATTTAGGCTGCTAGGAAAGAGACTGAAATCCAGGACCTCTATGATGGCATTCTCAGAAATGTTTCCAGTTCCACGCACAGGGCCAAGTAGAGCTTCAGAGTCTCGATGCACAGATGAGACAATGGTGTAGGGAGGAATTTAATTCCTATTTAGTAGGAACTGGGGAAACATTTGGGATAGGGGGAGCCTATTCAAGAAGGATGGGCTCCACCTAAACCAAAGTGGATCCAGACTGCTGGCATTTAACATTAAAAAGGTTGCAGAGCAATTTTTAAACTAAGAGATGGGGGAAAGCCAATTGCTGCAGAGGAGCACATGGGTCGGACAGAGACTTCTCTTAGAGGAGAGTCTATTGATAGAGATTCTTTAGGTTTTAGTCAGGAGCAGATTATGGAAGAGGATAAAGTAGGGGCCAGATCAGACAAGAAACATTCACATAAAAAAGAATCTGACACATCAGAAAAGGGTAAACAAAAAAACAGTGACAAGTTTTTAAAATGCTTGTACACAAATGCTAGAAGTCTAATATAATAAGATGGGTGAACTAGAGTGCCTCGTGTTAAAGGATGATATTGATATAATTGGCATCACAGAAACCTGGTGGAGTGAGGACAATCAATGGGACACAATCATTCTGGGGTACAAAATATTTCGGAAAGACAGAAGAGGTCGTGCGCGGGGGGGGGGGAGAAGAACTATATGCGAAAGAAAACGTAGAATCAAATGAAGTAAAAATCTTAAGTGAATCCACATGTTCCATAGAATCTCTATGGATAGTAATTCCATACTCTATAAGAATATTACAGTAGAGATCTATTATTGACCACCTGACCAGGACAGTGATAGTGACTATGAAATGCTAAGGGAGATTAGAGAGGCTATCAAAATAAAGAACTCAATAATAGTGGGGGATTTCAATTATCCCCGTATTGACTGGGTACATGCTACCTCAGGACAAAATGCAGAGACAAAATTTCTCGATACTTTAAATGACTGCTTCTTGGAGCAGCTGGTACAGGAACCCACAAAGGGAGAGGCGATTCTCGATTTAATCCTGAATGAAGTGCAGGATCTGGTCCAAGAGGTAACTATAACAGGACTGCTTGGAAATAGTGACCATAATATAATAACATTTTACATTTTATAGTCCTGTGGTGAGAAGAACACCCCAACAGCCCAACACTGGACCGGTTAAAAGAGAGGGAAAAAAGGGTAGGAATAAATGGAGAGGGATAACTACTGATGTTCCCCAAGGACCAATCCTATTCAATTTATTCATAAATGATCTGGAGAAAGGGGTAAACAGTGAGGTGGCAAAGTTTGCAGATGATACTAAACTACTCAAGATAGTTAAGACCAAAGCAGACTGTGAAGAACTTCAAAAAGATCTCACAAACTAAGTGATTGGGCAACAAAATGGCAAATGATATTTAATCTGGATAAATGTAAAGTAATGCACATTAGAAAAAATAAGCCCAACTATACATACAATATGATGTAGCTAAATTAGCTACAACTACTCAAGAAAGAGATCTTAGCGTTATCATGGATAGTTCTCTGAAGACGTTCACACAGTGTGCAGCAGCAGTCAAAAAAGCAAATAGGATGTTAGGAATCATTGTAAAAGGGATAGAGAATAAGATGGAGAATATCTTATTGCCCTTATATAAATCCATGGTATGCCCACATCTTGAATACTTCATACAGATGTGAAAAGCAACAGAGCGTCCTGTGGCACCTTTAAGACTAACAGAAGTATTGGGAGCATAAGCTTTCGTGGGTAAGAACCTCACTTCTTCAGATGCAAGACTAACTTCTGTTAGTCTTAAAGGTGCCACAGGACCCTCTGTTGCTTTTTACAGTTTCAGACTAACACGGCTACTCCTCTGATACTCATACAGATGTGGTCTCCTCATCTAAAAAAAGATATACTGGCATTAGAAAAGGTTCAGAGAAGGGCAACTAAAATAATTAGGGGATTGGAATGGGTCCCATATGAGGAGAGATTAAAGAGGCTAGGACTTTTCAGCCTGGAAAAGAGGAGACTAAGGGGGGATATGATAGAGGTATATAAATCATGAGTGATGTGGAGAAAGTGAATAAGGAAAAGTTATTTTGCTAGTTCCCATAATATAAGAACTAGGGGCCACCAAATGAAATTAATTGGCAGCAGGTTTAAAACAAATAAAAGGAAGTTGTTCTTCACACAGCACACAGTCAACCTGTGGAACTCCTTGCCTGAGGAGGTTGTGAAGGCTAGGATTATAACAGGGTTTAAAAGAGATCTAGATAAATTCATAGAGGTTAAGTCCATTAATGGCTATTAGCCAGGATGGGTAAGGAATGGTGTCTCTAGCCTCCGTTTGTCAGAAGGTGAAGATGGTTGGCAGGAGAGAGATCACTTGATCATTGCCTGTTAGGGTCACTTCCTCTGGGGCACCTGGCATTGGCCACTGTCGGCAGACAGGATGCTGGTCTGGATGGACCCTTGGTCTGACCCAGTATGGCCATTTTTATGTTCTCATGTGTATGCAAAGGATTGGATTTGACCCTATTTACATATGTTTCACAAATGAGTTTCATACACTTGAATGTTTGGGCATATCTATTCTTTGTCCAAATTCATATATTCACATGAAAACAGTATCCGTCCATGTACCAGAGTATTCATCATCCAGTGTTCATTATTCTTTTGTCATTCTCCTGTTTAAACAGTTTCAGTCATCCAATCAGGGAACAGAAGTAATTATCATGTGATTTAATTTCCCAGTTACTCAAGTAACAATTAATGAATAGTTGAAGATAGCAGTTCACAAGCAGCCAATAGGGTGAAAATCATTTGCCTATCTCATGCAGGAAACCTTTAAGTAAAATGAACACATTGTCTGACTGTACTGAAAGAAGGACAAGAGACACTTGATATGGATTTAATCAGGCCACAACTTTATTATTAGATGTCTGGGTCTACCTAGCAGATAAGTGTACAGAGCAGGCAACTCCATGTTCATTCAAACAACTACACAGGGCTTCCACCAGCCCCACTTCGTTTTACATCCAGGTCCCCCAGCCAACTTGGCTGGACTTTATCATCCATTTCCTCTCAAAGGAGGGATAAGGTGGGCTATAAGAAACAGGGGTTGGCTCCCTGCTGTACCAGTCATAGAAGCTATGAACTTCCCCCACATTCCATTCCTTTAACCATCACCTCCTTTCTAAGTTCTTTACTGAGCCATTTATCTGGTAACTGGATGCCTTCCCTATCGAGGACCTGCACTGGATATCCACCACAAGGAGGCGGCAAACAATTAGCTTGGCTGCTTCTCCCCGTGCAGCCAAGAGGATGAAAATTGTTTGGCTATATCATGCAGGAAGCCTTCAAGTAAAACGAACACATTTGCAGAAATTAGATTGTAAGCTTTTTGAGAAGAGGAACAGATTTGGTCTCAGCAAGGTAGTTTAGCAGATGTCTAACTTTAAGCAAGTTAGGCTTATTTAATTAGCTTGCTGAATAGCAGCCTTGCTTTGTTTGTACAGAGCCAGAGCTTAACCCAATGGACAACTCTAGGTATTACTTGTAAGACAAATAGTAAATAATGACAAGAATTACCAGGTTATGCATTTTAGGCATTGACACATCTTGAGTATTTTGTTGTTATTTTGTACATGTATATTTGAGGTATTATATAACAAATGATGATACTATTCCTTGCTATGAATGGTTTGCTAGTACTCTTTCCTGACCGTTAACTAGTTCAGGATTTTATGCTGCATGCATTGGCATTTCTAATTCTCAGCGTCACGGAGGCAGATTACTTACTCAATATATTTTACATGATTCATTTATAAATAGGCTTTTATTTTTATAAAAATTTGACGTGCTGTTTCATTTCCACTGGACTGTCATATTAAACATCTAAAATATAACAAATAAACCATTTTACATTTAGTCTTTAGTGGGTAATCATACTTAAAAGATTAATCTTACATATGCCACTGTTGTAGGGAAACATACATTTCTCATTAGCTTTGCAACTAATAACACATCTCTAAAGTACTAGGTAAACTATATTGTGTGCTGCTCAACTTAATCCAGTTCCTCTCATCATGTCTCCTCTCCTTGCTTTTTTTCTGCATGCAGTGAAGTCTCAATGGTTTCCTGGGTCACCATCAGTTGTAAAGGAGATGGTGGTTATATCACATGGAGAAAGTTTAATAACTTAATTAGGTGAATGGACAGGAAGATGATTGGAAGGTAAACATTGATAGTTTGGTTCATGTGTTTGAAGTATTGAAGAATATTTTACTAAGAGAGTCAAGTTCTACTCTTACCACCCAGACAATGCCACTGAGTTTAGTGAACTCAGGGGGACACAAGACTATTACTGAGGGCAAAATCTGTATATGAACCCCTGTATAACTCCAGGTGGTTCCTCAATGTTTATCTAGGACTGGCTACAGCTGCAGTTATTGGGTTTTATGTCAGTGAGGAAGGAATGTCTCTGGCTTCTGGGAAATGGGGCAGGAAGATCTAGTCCCATCCACCTTCTCCTTTCCCCTTGCTCTTCACCCATTCACTCCTGCCATTAGCACATCCCTGTGCTCCATAACACCTTTGACACAGATGTAAGAGTACAACTTTACAACACCAAAACCAGCCAGAACTCTCTATCCCGCATCAGAAAATGCTACATGAAAAAATAACAAAATGGAGTCAAATCATAGTCCCTGTTTCCCATAAATACAAGGCTACTAATGTTACTTCAACTACAAAGAAAGCTAATGAAACTTCATAAATACTTTTGAAAATTATACACATTCCACCCTTTTAAAAGAAAATAAATGGTACATTTAAAACTATTTATTCATATTAAAATTTTCTCACAAAAGTGCATTAAACAAGCAAATATTCTTCATGTAAAAATCTATGACATTGCCATGAGATACAAAGTGATGTGTGTTTGATCTTTTGTGATAGCTTGATGATTTCATTTACTAAATCGGTTTATTAGAAATACAAGGCAACCCTCTTCATACATAACCATGTATAGCAATAGCCTGTTAAGGTAAACAGCTGAAATAGACTTCTATTGTATATAGATTTGCATATTCAGTAGCTCTGAGATATACATAAATCTACAAGCTGACATGCTGCTTGTAATGGTCTGACACAGAGAAGTCAGCTTTTGGCTATCGTTTCACCCACAAAGAAATGAAGTCTGTAACACATCCACTTTAAAAAAAAAAAAAAAAAAAAAAACAACCCACACCATTACCGGCACTTATGCTGATCTGTTAAAATGTGAATCAGTGTTGTACTGAGAGTTTACAGTTACATACTTTCTCCTAGGCATGTGATGGAAGGCAGACACTGACATGAACTGGGAAAATTATAAACCAAAATATTCTCCCTTGATTTTTTCATCAGTGTGTATTCTGACGCAAACTAATTTACTATATATTTTCCCCCATCCTCTAGTAACTTAATTTAAATATGAATTATAAGAACACTTCCTAAAATGTGTACAGAGTCATCATTTTACCACACTGTGTGCCATCATAGTGACTTCGTCATTATTCTTATCTCAGTGGATTCTTTCAAAGGATTTAAAATACCAGAGTATTGAGAATACCCTGAATTATTATAAAGTTGATATGTTTAAATTAGTGTGTTTCTCATACTAAGCAAAGATATTACTTTTACTGATAAAGAGCACAGAATAAAGTAAAACTCTCGAATTCACACTGATTGGAAGACCTATTGTGAATTATTGAAGTAGGGAGTAAGGGCTGGGGCTCAGATCCTCAAAGGTATTTATGTGCCTAACTTCCATTGGTTTTACCCCTACCAGACTGGGTCTCACAAGTGAGATAGGTGGGAAAACACCTAATTTGAGAATTCCGCCAGAGCTTTGGCTCAAACCAGGTCTTTGAGAAACACATTAGCTGTGGGGGAGCATCAGGACATAGGCAGCTTTGCTCAGGCCCACTGGGCAAAACTTTGGTGCTATAGGGACATAGGCACCTACAGGATTAAGTGGCAGCGGAGCACTGTTTTTGAGAATGTCATTGTGCCATAATATTGGGCTTAGTGCCTGAAGAGGCAGTTGGGTGCATAAGATTTACCTTTGTGAATCTGGACCTAAGAGCCTGAACCAAAGCACATTGAAGTCAATGGAAGACTTTTCACTGAGTTTAGATCAGCCCCAAATGAAAAATCCAGTACATAAATAAATTAATTAATTAAATGTTAATTTATTCTGGCAATTTTAGTTTTAAGTTTCAGGTCCAGATCACGTAACTGGATTGTTACTCCTGAGTAGAGCCCCATTTACAGTGATTGCAGGATCTGGGCTTTGATAACTTCCAGTACTTTATAATGTGCTAGTAAATGTAATGCAGTATATTTTGCAAAACTAATGAAGGTTTAATCTGAGACCTCACTACAAAACTGCTATTAAATCTGTGCTGAGAAGTGCTGAGAGACATTAAGAGAGTTTTGTGAGTTATAAATATGTGGATTAGCAAAGTGCCCATTACATACACTGAGCGGATTCTGGTGACAATATGATAAACCACAGAAGCCTCACTAATGCAATATGTATTAATGGCCCTGCTCACAGTTTACTAGTTTTTTATTAGGTTGTATTGTGTACATGTCTCAACCCACTTAATTTTGCCTGAGGTAACTTGGTAGAAATTTACATTGAATTATCTCCCTTGTTTTCTTTTGCTAGTATTTCTTGCCAGTAGTACTTTCCACGTTGATTATTTATGGCTGTTATTTTGAAAGAGAACAACCTTTTGACTGCTTGGCTGCTGCTAGGATTTAAATTACAAAACCTTGTAGTTGTGATATTTTAATTGCTGGTTTTTATGATATCATAGCTATGATATACATTTTTCCCTTTTATTGCCAATTAGTTATCTTACTGAAAATTCCAATAAGGTCCCAAACCTGTCCTTCCTGTGCACCCAACTCTTCTACTCAAGTTAATAAGAGTTTTGAGTACACAAGGAAGGCAAGATCAGACATATGTTATCCTATTACACTAATCTGTTTAATACCTCTATCATTTCTTCAGACAAATCTTCTTTGTTCAGCCAGAGACCGCTTTGTCACTGTGGATACACTGATCATATTGCTGTTTCAAAGGACTCCATCAAAAGAAGGGTCTCATGATCACAGCCAGTGATTTCCATACATTTCATAAAATGAAACTAGTCATCATGTCTTATAATTGTACTTCAATGGCTGTGTGAAAACAACAACAATAAGAAAATTAACTAATGACAAAATAACTAAGTCAGCCCAGAGACAGAATCCTTGTTCCCAAGATTTCTCTGACCTTGTTCCCAAGATTTCTCTGACCCCACTTCAAGTTCACTCACCAAACAACTTCAGCTGCATTCAGGACATCCCAGACCATTAAGATGCAGTAACCTCACACAGTCAACACAGTTCCTAAAGCACTATACATCGCAGTTTCAAACTGGTCACAGGCAGTGGAAAGGTCAGAAGGGCATTTCAAAGATGATTCAGTTGGTCCTTCTTCTCAATTAATGCTCCAAAAAGGAAGAATAAAGCAGGCAGTTGCAGTAATCATCTGCAAGGAGGTTGGCTGCTTCTCCATTCACTGAAAATCCTGATTCATGTTTCCAGATCAGGTTCTTGAAGTTCCAAATATTTATAGGTTCCTTTTGGGTCAGATAAAATCACTTCAAGCATGAGGGAGAAGACATTTTTTTTCTGCCTTTATTCCTGGAATTGTCATAAATAATTGGCTTTCTGGCCACTTTTCTGAAAAACATAATGCTGTCATTATGTCCCTGTGGAGATTCTTGCATATCCACAAGACCTTGCAAAACTCTTTCCCTCTACCAAATTCATGGTTCTGCTAGGTGGGATTAACATCATGCATCGAATTAAACAATAAAATATTAGGATTATTCTTAAACACACCCAAAAATAAGAATTTCTTGAGTTCTGCCAGCAAAACTTAGGCTGAATTCTCTGATTGGGGCAGGGATACAGCTGCGAACCACTGGGGCCTCAGGCAAGCTGACAGCCTACAAAGTGTCTAGGACTACCCAAAAGTAGGAATGACCAGAGTACATAGGAGAAGCTGTGATTTGGTGCATCTTGGAAGCAAGCTCTTCCATGAAACACCTGTGGAATATGTTTCAAAGTGGTAGCCATGTTAGTCTGTATCAGCAAAAAGAACAGGGAGTACTTGTGGCACCTGACATCGTGGCCAAAAACCCACTTCATCAGATGCATGGAGTGGAAAATACAGTAGGAAGATATATATACACACAGAGAACCCTGATCTTTTCATGTTCTCTGTGTGTATATATATGTATGTATGAAAAGATCGGGGTTCTGTCTGTGTGTGTATGTGTCATGCATCTGATGAAGTGGGTTTTAGGCCACGAAAGCTTATGGCCAAATAAATTTGTTAGTCTCTCAGGTGCCACAAGTACTCCTCATTCTTTTTACCTGTGGAATAGTTACTAGAGTAGAATGTTACTTTCCAGGGTAGTGGTGGTACCAATACTCCTGCCTGCCTTTCCACCTTCTAAAAGTGAATCCCCTCCCAAAAACAGCTCATATTATGTGTAGGGGGAAATCAAGCCAACTCATAGGATTGAATACAGAACAATATCTCTAAATTTGTGAAGGAAGGAGGGAGAGAATGCAGAGTGGCATGACAACACCACAGTCTGGAAGATTTGGTCTCTTCCTCTTATCACCTCCTCGGTACTGTAGAATCAAAGAAATATAGGACAGGAAAGGATCTCGATAGGTCATCTAGTCTAGTCCCCTGCACTAAGACAGGTTAAGTCTTATCTTCTAGACCATCACTGACGTGTTTGTCTAACCTGTTCTTAAAAACCTCCAGTGATGGAGATTCCACAATCTCCTAGGTAGTTTCTTCCTTATGGTTACACAGTTTTTCTTAACGGCTAACCTAAATCCTCCTTGCTGCAATTTAATCTTATTACTTCCTGTCCTGTCCTCCGTGGATAAGGAGAACAATTTATCACCGTCCTCTTTATAACAATCTTTTACATATGTGAAGACTGTTATCATGTTCCCTCTCAGTCTTCTCTTCTCCAGACTAAACAAACCCAGTATTTTCAATCTTTCCTTATAGGTCATGTTTTTTCTAGAACTTGAATAATTTTTGTTGCTCTCCTTTGAACTTTTTCCAGTTTGTCCACATCTTTCCCGAAGTGAATGGACCAGAATTGCACACAACATTCCAGTTGAGGCCTGATCAGTGTAGTGTAGAGTTATTTCTAGTGTCTTGCTTAGCACACTCCTGCTAATAAATCCCAGAATGAGGTTTGCTTTTTTTTCAACAATATTACATTGTTGACTCATATTTAGTTTGTGATCCACTATAACCCCCAGACCCTTTTCTGCTGTATTCTACCCTAGGCAATCATTTTCCATTTTGTCTTTGTGCAACTGATTATTCCTTCTTAAGTGGAGAACTTTGCATTTTTCCCTATTGAATTTCATCCTATTTAGTTCAGATGATTTCTCCAGTTTGTCAAGATCATTTTGAATTCTTATCCCGTGCCCGAAATTACTTGCAACTCCTCTCTACTTGGTATCGTCTGCAAACTTTATAAGTGTATTCTCTGTGCTATTACCCAAATTATTTATGAAGGTACTGAATAGGATGGGCTCCTTGCCAGAGCCTTGCCAGATCCTTGCCAGACCCCACTTGATATGCCCTTCCAGATTGATTGTGAACCATTGATAATTACTTTCTGTAGAACAGTCTTCCAACCAGCTGTATATCCACCTTATAGCAGGTTCATCTAGGCTATATTTCCCTACTTTGCTTATGAGAATGTCATGTGAGACCATGTAAAAGCCTTACTATACTAAAGTTGAGATGTATCACATCACCTGCTTCCCCCACCCCCCAGCCACACAGCTGTGAAAGAAGGATATTAGGTTGGTTTCACATGATTTGTTCTTGACAAAACCATGTTGATTGTTACTTATCACTTTGTTATCTTCAAGATGCTTGCAAAATGATTGTTTTTTTGATTATTTGTTCCATTATATTTCCGGGTATCAAAGTTAATCTGGTCTGTAATTCCCAGGGTTGCCCTTATTTCCATTTATATAAATAGGTACTATATTTTGCCCTTTTCCAGTCCTTTGGGATCTCTCCCATCCTTCATGAGTTCTCAAATATAATCACTAATGGCTCAGAGATTTCTTCAGCCAGTTCCTTAAGTATTCTAAGATATATTGCACCCTGTCGACCTGGAGACTTTTAACTTGTCTAAGTAATTCTTAACTTGTTCTTTCCCTATTTTAACCTCTTATCCTACCCAATTTACACTAATGATCACTAATTTAGTTGTCCAATCATTGCTAACTTTTTTCGAGTGAAAACAGAAACAAAAAAGGCATTTAGCACTTTGGCCATTGCTGTGTTTTCTGTTATTGTCTTTCCCTCCTCACTGAGTAAAGGGCCTACTCTGTCCTTCATCTTCCTCTTGCTTCTAATATATTTGCAAAATGTTTTCATATTTCTCACTATGTCCCCAGCTAGCTTAATTTCATTTTGTGCCTTAGCCTTTTCACTTTTGTCCTTACATGTTTTTGTTGTTTTTTATATTTATTGTTCATAATTTGATCTAGTTTTTATTATTTGTATGGTTATTTTCTTATATTCAGGTTATTGACGAGCTTCAGGGTAAGCCAGTGTGATCTCTTACCATATTTTCTGTCTTTCCTATACCTTGGGTTAGTTTACTCTTGTGCCCTTAATCATAGAGTACTAGACCCATAGGGTAGAAGGTACTGCAAGGGTCATCTAGTCTACCCCCTTGCCAAGATGCAGGATTTGTTGTGTCTTCTAAACTATCCAAGACAGATAGTTCAGCCTCATTTTGAAAACCTCCAGTGAAGGAACTTCCATGACATCTCTAAGCAATCGGTTCCATTGTCCTACTGTTCTTACAGTTAGGAAGTCTTTCCTGAGATTTAATCTAAATCTGCTGTGTTGTGATTTTAAACTATTGCCTCTTGTCCTGCCCTCTGTGGCAAGAGAGAACAACTTGTCTCCATCTTTTTTATGGCAGCCTTTCAAGTATCTGAAGACCGCTTTCATGTCCCTCTTAATATCCTCTTTTCTAAACTAAACATACCCAGTTCCTTCAGCCTTTGCTCATATGGTTTGCATTTGATTATCTTTGTCACTCACCTCTGGATCTTGACAGTTTCTCTACATCCTTTCTATACGTTGGTGACCAAAATTGGACATAGTACTCCAACTGAGGCTTAACCAGCATCAAGTAGAGCGGTACTATCCTCTCCTGTGTCTTGCACATTAATGCAACCCAAAACTGTCTTGGCTTTTTTTTTATTTTTTTTTTATTTTATTTTTTGGCAACAGCATCACATTGCTGACTCATGTTGAGGTTGGATCTACCACAACTCCCAGATCCTTTTCAGCAGTGCTATTGCCAAGCAAGTCATCCCCTATTCTGTATTTCTGAATTTGGTTTTTCTTCCCTAAGTGTAACACCTTACATTTGTCTTTGTTGAATTTCATTTTGTTGTCTATAGCCCAGTTCTCCAATTTATCAAGATCTCTCTAAAGATTAGCTCGATCCTCCAATATTTTGGCAACTCCCCATAGCTTTGTCTCATCTGCAGATTTGATCAGTATGCTCTCTATTCCTACATCCAGGTCATTAATAAAGATGCTAAACAACACCAGATGCAGATCCTTGTGGAACAGCATGTGAGACCTCCCTCCAATCTGACATCATTCCATTAATAGTTGTTCATGATTATTTAACCAATTAATTATCCACTTAATGGTAGTTCCGCTGAGCCCACATTTCTCCAGCTTACTTATCAAAATGTCATGTGGGACTGATAATGTCTCTTTAAAAAACTGCAAATGCTTCTGAACTCTTTTCCCTTAGATTTGCTTTCTATGGGATCTTTTCTCCAATTCTCTGAGTTTCTGCTTTCGTGAACTGCATTGACTTTATTCTGCTGTTTTCCCTCCTACCATTCCTTAGAATTATGAATTCTATCATTCCATGACCAGTTTCAACAAGCTGCCTTCCACCTTCAAATTCTCAACCAGTTACACCCTAGATTTGTCACAATCAAATCTAGAACAGACACTCCCTAGTCACTTTCTCCACCTTCATTAATAAAAAAAGTTGCATTCCAAAAAATTGTTGGATAATTTGTGCTCTGCTGTATTCTTTTCTCAATAGGTGTCTGGGTCTTGAAGTCCCCCATCACTGTGAAGTCTTGTGCTTTCGATGATTTTTGTTAGTTGTTTAAAACAAGCTTCATCCACCTCTTATTCTGGTTAGAGCAGTCAGCTAGCAGCTAGTAGGCCTCTAGCGTCCACTCCCATACAGTCCCCAAACATGCAATCCCCAACAGATCATACTGCAAGCAAATCAAAGAAAAAACAAACAAACAAGCTCACTCCCCCAAAGAATTAGTGCTCGCTCCTTCTTCAGCAGGGTCTCTCTCTCTCTCTCTCTCTCTCTCTCTCTCTCTCGTCCCCTCCCTCCCTTAAACTTCCATTTGCTGCCCTCTGTTTGCTACCTATGTCTGATTGGTGCCCAAATTAGAGGGTTATAAAAACTTCAGAGCAGATTTTAATTACATGTAATATGCAGCCAGACTGTCTAACAGAGGAAAAGTATGCCTGAAATAAGTTACTTACCACATCTGTGGTAATGTCAAAGGCAAGTCATGAAAGTGCTGCTGCTATTTAAAAAACATAGGAACTTGCAAATTAAAAGAGCAATAGTGTAGTTTTACGTGCCATTTCCTACAACTCAGTTTCATGCCACATAATGATACAGCAAGAAATTTACTAATTATTCCAACCTCTTAATTTATTCTATATTGCTGCTTTTACTAAGCTTTTGTACCTTGTTTAATGCAACATGAATGATACAAGGCATGTAAGTTATACTGATAACACTGTGCTTTCTGCTTTACCCCAGGGTTTTATCTCCCTTCCCTGAATTGTGATTTTTCCTGTCCTGACCTTCCTTTTTCTTTCATTCTTTTATATGGAAACCTGAGAAATACAGCTGTTAAGCTTACTAATTTTTTTCCCTTTGGCATTCTCTTATGAAAGCTAAATGAAATAGTTTGAATGGAATCTGTATATACATATACTCTGTGAAATGCCAAAAGGTGACATTGCTGTCTAATGGTCTCCAGTCTTACTCCAGTAAGAGGTCAGTGGCCTTGGAGTAAGTCACTGCTGACCCCTACTGCTATTGCTTCTTCCCATGTACCACCTTTTAAAAATATGTCTTTGAGCTGAGTTTGAAATGCCCTTTGCATAGATCATGTCAGCATGCATTCCTACTTCATGGGGTTTTGTAAATCAACATTTCACAGTGTGTTTTCTTATGTCCTCAATTTCTCTTTAGGTACTTCACTCATCTGCATTTTTTTTAATCCGTTAAGTGCAATTATGTTGTTTGCTGTAATTCAGGTGGCACACATTTTATCATCCTTGGAAGTAAAGCTTTTGGATAATTACTTTTCAGTGAAACTATAACAATTCTATGAGCCTACAGATAATACTGGATGTTTTTAATTAGTAACATTAATACAAAAATATGGAGGGACTCCGACAATTGAAGAACTGGCTGAGAACAGTAGTAATAAAAATTGTTGTCAGTTGCTGCCTGTTTAGTGGTCTAAATCAGATGAAATGGCATTAATAAGCATCCTTGGTGGTAGTCTCTACAATGTCAAGAACTGTATGAGCAGGAAGACTGATTTCCTGTCTCGACATTTTAGGTGATCCCTTCCAAGCAGGAATGAGGCACATTGGCTGCTACTACTTACTTTGTACTTGTTGTGTGGATAGGTGGAGGACTTCAGTATCCCCAGTGTCTTTCACCAATCCTAAAATTACTAAAACATTTGTTTGTTTAAAGTACAATTCTATTCTAAAAACTGACTCTGTAAAAAAGTTATTATGTGGTATCATGGTTATTGTCTCTCACTAATTTCCAAAATAAATGTACTCAGTTTATAAGCAAAGAAATGTTCTTTCTTCTCCCTGCCAGGCCTACAAACTCAGCCTGTGATCTGAATATCAGTTCTTGATTCTTTTCATGAATAGAAGTCTCTGAGTCTCATGATTCTTTTCATGAATAGAAGTCTCAGTGGTTAGAACATTGGCCTCCTAAACCCAGGGTTGTGAGTTCAATCCTTGAGGGGGCCACTTAGGGATCGGGGCAAAAATCAGTACTTGGTCCTGCTAGTGAAGGCAGGGAGCTGGACTAGATGACCTTTCAGGGTCCCTTCCAGTTCTATGAGATAGGTATATCTCCATATTTTATTATCGTATTCTATAGCCCTATTAGGCTCTCACTGACACTTTTGCAACCTTTTGCCATCAGTAAGATGCAGTATAACTTACTGAAATTTGGTCAGCAACAATTCTGTTGGTGATGAACAATTTAAAAAATAGAATCCATCTTACTATGTCTTGGCTCTGTTGGTTCTGCAGGTCTAATGTAATCCACATGTTCTATACTGCAGCATTTGATTTTGTTTCTAGAGGAGAGGGGGAAAAAACAGTGGGGAGGAGACATGGATCTTAGCTCAATACTCTGTGTCTTTGCCACACACAGAGAGCAGGCCAGGGTAACTCATTTTGAAAGACCCAGAAATTTCCACCACTGGATGTGGTAGTCAACAGACATGACCAGTAGCTACTCTGAAGCTCAATAGGAATTTTTCATTGAGGGCAACCTGCCTGGCAAGTCATACTCCAGTCATCCTCTGAATGCTGAGCCAATCAGAGATCAAGGAGGCAGGTCATAAATAAGGGAGATAAAAACAAGAATTGTGTTTGCTATGAGGGCTGGGTCCCAATACCTGTACCACGGTGGATACAGGCTACAGGCTTCTGTTTCACTTGTAACGGTGCTGGAATGTTGCTAGCTGTGGAGATCCCCAGACTTGTTTGCTGACAGGATTCTGACGTGTTTGAAAGGACTGAGACGCTAACATTTCTCAAGCTCTGAAGAGTCAATGTGTCACACGCTACACACTATGGTCACAACTATAAAGACCGAGAAATCATCTTTCCCCTCTGATCTTTCTCAATGTGTTTTGATGTGTGTGCTAAAGTATAGAAGATGTTATGGTGAAACCTTATATTTGCATGTTTGTAAGAGAAACAAAAGGGGGAAAGTCTATATAAGAAACATCAGTAGTTTTGTGTCTAATAGCTTTGTTTAAGTTATTCATATTAGTCCAAATACTACTTACAATATTTTATACTATTTAAAGTGTGTTCTGTGTGCATTAAACGTCTTTTCTAAGAAAGCGTATGGTACTCCGTTTTTGAAATTGACTGGAAGCGGTTAACATCTATTTATCAGGCTTTTATATAGAATAGCCCTGAGGTGTAACTCCATGTAAAGCCTTGTAATATTTTCTGAAAAGTTCTGAACAGGCAGAACTCTGGCCTGTGCTTCAGCAGAAATTAAGCTGAGGTACAAGAAGCAAGAGTGTAATAAATTCATAAAGAATATTGCCTGAGCACCCTCCATGCTCTCTTCTACTGAAAGAGGTAAAAAAAAAACAAATAAAACTTATTTGTTTATTACTCTGAACCCAAAGAGGGACTGAATCTATTGAATAAGAATGTAGACTGTACTTTAATTCAAACCCTACTAGCTATGCACTTACTGTATACATCTTACTTTCCTGAGCCGTCTTTCCCCTCTGCCTTTCCAATATGGGTCATAGCTAGAGCTGGTTGAAAATCTTCTGATGGAACATTTTTCTGTCAGAAAATGCTGATTTGTCAAATGCTAAATGTTTCAAGGAAAATTATTAATTTTGATGACTCTTCTGACAGAACACAGACATGTTTCAAAGCATGCCTGTTTTCCTGCCAGCTCACCCACCTTGCGCTGCAGTAACACACCATGCAGACTGCCTTAGAGTCAAAACTGTGGGCTTCCAGAGTCCACAGTTCTGGGGCACCCCACCATGCTCTCAGGGCTTCCAGGCTCTTTGTCACTGAGCCAGGAGCTGGAAGTCCTGGGATGAGCTTCCAAGATTTATGGCTCTGGGGTTATACCACCTCACTATTTATGCTGGGTTGTGCTAAACCCTGAAACTGACCAGGGTCTGTATCTCCATAGCTCCAGGTGCAGACCCTGGTCAGTTTCACACTGCTATGCAGTGTGGGGCAGCAGTGAAACTGACAAGAATCATGTCAATTTCACTCAGCTGCAGGGAATCCCATGGATTATATTTTATTTCAGAAACATCATTTTTTGGTGTTTAAAAGCTCAAATATTGTGGGATTTCTAAATTGTTCAAGATTTTTAGCATTTTATCCTGATTCAGATAGAAAAATATTCTGAAAACTCAAAACTTACCAACAAACAGAAATTTGGTTTCTTAGCCAGCTCTAGTCATAGCCATCATCTACACAGCATACTGACCTAAAAAGTACCACCCAGTTCAACATATGTGCTCTTAACTTGCCAATTATGGATGCCATGTGTCTATAATGTGAAATATTTGTAAATAATTTAATATTTATTTTGTACCCATAAGCTATAATAACTCCATTATATGCACAGTGGATTCTGATCTGGAGACAGATATAAGAAATATAGGGTATACAACAAAGTTACGCAAAGTTCTCAACTGTACCAACTTTCTTAGGGTTCTTGGAATTTTCATTGCTTACCTAAAGAAAAAAGGCTCAACAGTTGAATTTAAATGTACAGAGTTTTAAAAACTATCCTTAATAACAATTACTAATAGTATAGGACATATGAAGACAAAAAATAGTATCAGAGTATACTTTTTCTAACATAAACTTGAAAATTGGCCAGTACAATAACCATCCAGATTTTAAGAATAAAATAACACACCATCATAGAAAATATTACTTGATTACTATCCTGGGAAGGTGACTTTAAGATTTTTGAGTAAGGGTCCCTCAGAATAGGGCTTTACTTGTGCCAGTTGGTTATCAACTCTGGTGTTGCTAACACAGAGGAAACACAATCCAAAGCTAAAACATATGACAATTTGGTCAATTATGTACATGCCACTTCACAAGGTCTCCTTCCCAATGGCTCTATCATAGTCCACCCTTTTTAACCCACTTCCCAATGAATTATATCAGACCCAGGAGCTGAACATAACTCCTTCATTTATGACAAATTGTGCAGACTGAACAGTTTCCCTGATGAGGCCACAGCAGGTCTGGTGGCTGAGCTTTGTGACTTTGTCCTCACCCACAACCACTTCAGATTTGGGGACAAATTATACCTTCAAGTCAGTGGCACTGCTATGGGTACCCGCATGGCCCCACAGTATGCCAACATTTTTATGGCTGACTTAGAACAACGCTTCCTCAGCTCTCGTCCCCTAGTGCCCCTCCTTTACTTGCGCTACATTGATGACATCTTCATCATATGGACCCACGGAAAGGAGGCCCTTGAAGAATTCCACCTGGACTTCCCAACAATTTCCACCCCACCATCGACCTCAGCCTGGACCAGTCCACACAAGAGATCCACTTCCTGGACACTACAGTGCAAATAAGTGATGGTCACATAAAAACCACCCTATACCGGAAACCTACTGACTGCTATACGTACCTACATGCCTCCAGCTTCCATCCAAGACACATCACACGATCCATTGTCTACAGCCAAGCCCTAAGATACAACCGAATTTGCTCCAACCCCTCAGACAGAGACAAACACCTACAAGATCTTTATCAAGCATTCGTAAAACTACAATACCCACCTGGGGAAGTGAGGAAACAGATTGACAGAGCAAGACGGGTACCCAGAAATCACCTACTACAGGACAGGCCCAACAAGGACAATAAATTAAATTAATGGAGATATCCCATCTCCTAGAACTGGAAGGGACCTTGAAAGGTCATCGAGTCCAGCCCCCTGCCTTCACTAGCAGGACCAAGTACTGATTTTGCCCCAGATCCCCAAGTGACCCCCTCAAGGATTGAACTCACAACCCTGGGTTTAGCAGGCCAATAATAGAACACCACTGGCCATCACATACAGCCCCCAGCTAAAACCTCTCCAGCGCATTATCCACGATCTACAACCTATCCTGGAAAATTATTCTTTACTCTCACAGACCTTGAGAGGCAGGCCAGTCCTCGCTTACAGACAACCCCCCAACCTGAAGCAAATACTCACCAGCAACTACACACCACACCACAGAAACACCAATACAGACAACCCCCCAACCTGAAGCAAATACTCACCAGCAACTACACACCACACCACAGAAACACCAACCCAGGAACCAATCCCTGTAGCAAACCTCGTTGCCTACTCTGTCCCCATATCTACTCTGGCGACACCATCAGAGGACCCAACCACATCAGCCACACCATCAAGGGCACATCCACTAATGTTATATATCCCATCATGTGCCTGCAATGCCCCTCTGCCATGTACATTGGCCAAACCGGACAGTCCCTCTGCAAAAGAATAAATGGACACAAATCGGACATCAGGAATGGTAACATACATAAGCCAGTAAGTGAACACTTCAATCTCCCTGGTCATTCTATTACAGATTTAAAAGTCACTATCATTGAACAAAAAAACTTCAGAAACAGACTTCAAAGAGAAACAGCAGAACTAAAATTCATTTGCAAATTTAACACCATTAATCTGGGCTTGAATAGGGACTGGGAGTGGCTGGCTCATTACAGAAGCAGCTTTTCCTCTCCTGGTATTGACACCTCCTCATCCATTATTGGGAGTGGTCTACATCCACCCTGATTGAATTGGCCCTGTCAATGCTGGTTCTCCACTTGCGAAGTAACTCCCTGCTCTCCATGTGTCAGTATATAATGCCTGCATCTGTAACTTTCACTCTATGCATCCGAAGAAGTGAGGTTTTTACCCACGAAAACTTATGCCCAAATAAATCTGTTAGTCTTTAAGGTGCCACCAGACTCCTTGTTGTTTTTGTGCAGACTGAGTACAGTTCAGGAGGCTTGCATACTTGGTCTCATGCTATGTGTGTATACACTTAGACCTTGAAAGGCAGCATGAAACCAGTAATTATAGTAGACACATGTACAGGGTTTCAAAATTTGAGTTTCAAAGCCACTTTACAACAATCTTGATTGGAACCCGTTACAAAACAAGGACACATACTGTAATTCTATGACAATCTTTAAGCACGCACACAAAAATGTATATAAGCATGTAGACTTCCTTAATAATTAGGTATCCAGTTTCAGGAAGGAGTCAATTGACTGATTTGGGTAGTCCCCAAGAGCAAGTCAGATCTTTGCTCAGACCTCCAATTTCAGCTCAGTTACTGTTCACAGCAGAAGATAACACTGCAACACAGGTGGAGCACAGAAGGGACATGACTCCTCTTTTCCCAAATTGCTAGAAAATAGACACAGTTAAAGGTGCCTATCCAAGATAGGTACTTGATATCACCAGGAGGACTCCTAGATATCCAGTCCGGGACCTCAGTCTTCTCCCTTCCAGGTGTCTTCAGCTTTCAGGAAACAGTCATAGAATGTGCTAAAGGAGACTGGCCAAGCCAACTTGGTTCCTCTTCTTGAAGTTGCTGATGTGGACCAATCACATAGTGACAGGGCCGGCTCCAGGCACCAGCCCAGCAAGCAGGTGCTTGGGGCAGCCAAGGGGAAGGGGCGGCACGTCGGGCTCTTCGGCGGCAGGTCCTTTGGTCCCTCTCAGAGGGAAGGGCCTGCCGCCGAATTGCCGCAGAAGAAGAAAGTGGCGCGGTGGAGCCGATCGCGGCTTTTTATTTATTTATTTATTTATTTCCGCTGCTTGGGGTGGCAAAAACCCTGGAGCTGGCCCTGCATAGTGACCCAAAACTCTGCTAAAAATTTGAAATGTACAACCAAGTAAGAGTTGTCCTCTCTCACCAGCTAATCAGGGAATCACCTTTGAGTTCTTGCAACTGGGGCTGGAATTGTCTAGTCACTTTGTTCAACACATCCTGTCATACCAGCTTGTGTAAAACAAGTTTGTACCAATAGCTATGGCCTAAAGTCTTGGAGCATACTTCAAATACTGTCTGATTTGCTCTTCTTGGCATCTTATCACCAGTTGCTTTCTGTGGGCCCCTCTGCATTGCATCTCTTGGCCAACTTTGCACACCATGTTTGCTCAAGGTGCAGTTTCTCCAGCAACATTTTTCAAGCTGTTTAGATGCACAGTTTAAAGTGGATATACTTTATAGAGTCATAGATTCCAAGGCCAGAAGGGAGAATTGTGATAATCTAGTTTGACCTCTTGTATAACCTAGACTACTGAACTTCCTAAAATGATTCCCACAGCATATCTTTTGGGGGGGGGGAATTTTTATTTAAAAATGATCAGTGATGGAAAATCCCTTGGTAAATTGTTCCAATGGTTAATTACTCTCACCATAAAAAAAATTACACATTATTACCAGTCAAAATTTCTCTAGCTTCAGCTTCCAGCAATTGCATCATGTCAGATCTTTCCCTGTTAGATTGAAGATCCCATTATTAACTATTTGTTCCCCATATTAGTATATATACACTGTAATCATGTCACCCTTTAACCTTTTCTTTGTTAAGCTAAATAGATTGAGCAGTCTATTATTATAAGGCATATTTTCTAATCCTTTAATCATTCTCATGCTCTTCTCTGAACCCTCTCCAATTTATCAACATCTTTCTTGACTTGTGGACACCAGAACTGGACACGGTATTCCAGCAGCAGTGCCATATAGAGAGGTAAAATAACCTCTCTAGTCCTACTTGAGATTCCCCTGTTTATGCTTTCAGTCATTGCATTAGTTCTTTAGGCCATAACATCACACTGGGAACTCATGTTTAGCCAATTATCCACCAAAACCCCCAAATCTTCTTCAGAGTCACTGCTTCCCAGGATAGAATCCCCCATCCTGTAAGTATGGCCTACGTCCTTTGTTCCTAGATGTATACATTTATATTTAATCATATTAAAAGGAAATATTATTTGTTTGTGCCCTATATACGAAGTGATCCCAATCACTCTGAATCAGTGGTCTATCTTCTTCTTTATTTACTACTCCCCCAATTTTTGTGTCACCTGCAAACTTTATCAGTGATGATTTTATGTTTTCTTCCAGGTCACTGATAAAAATGTTAAATAGTGACGGCCAAGAACTGATCCCTCTCGGTCCTGACTGGAAACATACCTGCTTAATGGCAATTCCCTGTTGATAATTATATTTTGAGAACTATCAATTAGCCAGTTTTTAATCCATTTAATCTATGAAATGTTAGTTTTATAGTGTTCTAGTTTTTTAATCAAAATGTTCTGTAGTACCATAGCAAATCCATTTCAGAAGTCTAATTATATTACCTCAACACCATTACTTTTATTAACCGAACTTGTAATCATCTCAAAAAGATATCAAGTTAGTTTGACAGGATCTATTTTCCATAAACCCATGTTGATTTACATTAATTACATTATCCTCCTTTAATTCTTTACTGAGTCCCTTAACTGGCACTCCGTTATCTTGCCCAGGATCGATATCAGGCTGACAGGCCTTTAATTACCCAGGTCATCCCATTTACCCTTAAAAAAGTTAATATGCAGAACTCCTCCACATTCTTTGATGCTCTTTAAACTTTTAACAGTCCATTACACAATGCAAAGCCCCTTCAAGAATTATTCTCCAAGAAGCCAGAATAGCTGTATAAATTTTCCATTTCTGTTCTCCTTGTTTTAACAACAATAGGACCTTGTGCATTATTGATCAAACAGTTACATTTCTGATTATTCCCTTCTGTGATCAAGTGTCTTCGTAACACATTTGTTTTCCGTTCCTTTTATTTACTACCTCTTTCAGCACAGGCATATTTCACTAAATTGATAGGCTAAACATGCTTGATTGCAACTATTAGCCTTCCTTCTTCACTTTGTCACTAACCTAAAAGAAATCAGTATGAACACAACCTCCCTCTTTCCTTAACAGGATTGCCCATGAGGTAAACCTGTCATTAAAGTTTACTATATCACTTACAGTCAACTTTCCTTTTACATATATAAACTTCATTTAACCACAGTTCACTTGATCTAGTTCTCTATTTTTCCCGCTGTTGTATCTGGCAACATAATGTAGTATCATAATATTTGAAATTTATCTTTTAATTCATTCATTCACAGACAGGGAAAAAGGGAAATGTCTTCAGCTGCACCAAGAGTACACTCTTGTGAAAGGCTACAGAAACTCTGAGTTTCCTCAGACTGTTTGAAAAGTCTGAAGACACTTTGTCATAAGACATTGAGTTTTTATTCTGTCAGCCCTTTGTCTTATGGTTTTTCTGAATAATCCCAGATGGCTGGGCAATTCTTAAATAATAATAACTCATAATTTTGGGCCTTGGTCATTACACCATTAAGCCTTAAAGACGATGTTGGAACTATACTTGTGAACTTCTTGCAATTCAAGCTATTAAATGTAAAAACTATGGAAGAAGCTAGGATTCTCATAACAGCGTTATCATATTCATATTGTACATGGTATTTGTGATTACTAATTGGATTATTAAATGTAATATATATATAGATTGTATATATGTATATATAAAATCATGCCTCATTTTAAAGACATCAGCAACCCAGAGCCATGCCCTATATGTGCCTAATTTGCATTTGCGTTTACTGTGATTTTGTTCACAAAACAGATATTTGCATGCATAAACTGGGTGTCACATATTATGCACATGGCCCTGGGTTTCTGATGTTCTCTAAATGAATTACGGTATATGCAACATGGGTAACATGCTGGCATTAAGACTAATTTAACATTTTCATTTCCTGAATGTTGTGTTTTAAATTCATAACTGTAACATTTCATTAATATAATTTTTTGCATTAAATTTCCCTTTAAGGAAAACAAACAAAATGAAAAAACCCCACAGACATGTATGGCTGTAAACTCTAATATTGTGTGTTTGAGTGTGTGTCCATGTGTGACAGTGAGAGAGAATGTGAGTGTGTTTATGTGTAAGTCCCATCCTGCAGCTTTTTTTATAGGAGATGACAGATTGCACTGGATCCATTCCTAAGTAGCTCTTTGAAGTCTCTAAGCCTATTTGGGCTCCCCAAGTTGTACTTCAGCTCTCAATAGCTAGCTATTAAAATTAATAGAACAGAAAATTATAACCAGAAAATTCAGGTTAATAGAAAAAATAATGTATAGCATTGGGCGGTTGACTAATACAGTGTTTTTGACCTGTTTGAGGAAAAGGTTTTTTGTGCTTCACTTGATATAGAGATATGGTTTGTAGAAATGAGAGCAATGGGATCTTTAGATGAGAGGTACTATATAAAGTAAATTTCAGTTATTATTACTTCTGAACTTCAGAATTATCTTTTCTTGCAGTTATTCATTGGTGTTTTACATCTATTCCTTTCATTTTATTGGGTCTGTGTGTGTGGTTAATGGGGATGAACAGAGATAAAGGGAAGTTTAGCAAGCATTTAAAACATAATGTAAATCTTATGTTATGCACATGTGTCAAAAGTTTAAATGTTATTTCTCATTCCATACAGTATTTTATAATTGTATACAATAGAGTTAATAGAGTTAGTATAAAATCATTTCACTTATTTCAGATAAGAACCGCTTGTATTTTACTTGACTAAAATATCTATTATTAAGCAGTGTCGTGGGGAATATAACCGCATGCTGTTCTGGCAACCAAGAAGTTAATTCAGGGACTACCGGCCAATGCTGACTGGCAGCCTCACAGCACCTAGGAGAATAAAAGAGCTGAGGGAGCAGAGTGTTGGGAGTGGGGTGGCTGCCAGAGTAGCAAGCAGTCTAGAGAAAGAAGGTCCAGCAAGGCACCACCCCAGAGAAGGGATGATCAGAACCATAGGCTGCAGAACTCTACAGAATTAAGGGAGGTAGGATAGAGCAGGGCACAGCAGAATTGCTGAAAATTGATTCTGGATGAAAATGGATGAACTCTAATGGAGAGGGTGGGCCTGGGTGCCTCGGCCTACCTCTGAATAGAGACTTAAGATCAAAAGGGAGTTCTACGCCTCTTGAGGACAAGGATGAGCTAACACCACCAGGCAGGAGGGATAGGTCAGTGGTTTGAGCATTGGCCTGCTAAACCCAGGGTTGTGGGTTCAATCCTTGAGGGAGCCACTTGAGGATCTAGGGCAAAATCAGTTGTTGGTCCTGCTAGTGAAGGCCAGGGGCTGGACTCAATGATCTTTCAAGGTCCCTTCTAGTTCTAGGAGATGGGATATCTCCATTAATTATTATTATAAATCCATACACCCCAGTGGGACAGAATCTAATGTCCTTGCCTCCAGAGAAGGCCTCTAGAGATTCAGACAAGAAAGGCAGACCGATTGCCCCACTGATCCAAACAGACTCTGTGCAACACTCTTTCTGACCAAAGGGGGACACTGACATATGAGGACACCAACCTACAAGCAGCAATAAACTTTCCCATTGTTATCTCATGGTACACTAAGTTTACATTTGATACAAATCTCTACTATTTGGATTTAGGGCTTAATAATTTTGGATTTACATGTATAACTGGAAAATTCTGGTGGATCTTTGCACGTCATAAGGTCCATGGAGCAGATTCCAAATTTTGAGCTTTAGCTTTTGCAAATTTGTGTGTATTGATTTGGTTGTGGGAGTGGTTACCTGATCCACTGTTCTGTCAAACATATTATTTAATTTACACCTATGTCCCTCTATAGTGGTTATAAATAAACAAGCAACATTGCCAACAGTTACCACACAGTGGTAATTATCTGATATTCATAGATTCTAAGGCCAGAAGGGACCACTGTGATCATCTGAGGTACTAATTATAGGGAAATACTGCAGTATTTCAGATAGCACCATGTGGCAATGTTGGTAGATGTTACTAGTGGTGATTGTATAGGTCTCTGTTTAAAGTGCAGTTCTACTTATTTCCAGTCTGAATTTGTCTATCTTCAACTTTCAGCCATTTGATCATGTTATACCGTTCTCTACTACATTGAAGAGCCCATTATTAAATAGTTCTCTGAACTTGCTCCAATTTATCACCATATTTCTTGAATTGTGTGTATCAGAACTGGACACAGTATTCTAAGAGCAGTCGCACCAGTACCAAATAGAGAGGTAAAATATCCTTTCTCTTCCTACTTGGGATTCCCCTGTTTATGCATTCACAGATCACATTCAATGGGAGTTCATGTTCAGCTGATTATCCACCATGACCCCCAAATCTTTTTCAGAATCACTGTTTCCCAGGATAGAATCCCTCATCCTGTAAATATGGCCTACATTCTTTGTTCCTAGATGTACACATTTACATTTAGCCTTATTAAAAATAAATATTGCTTGCTTGTGCTAAGTTTATCAAGCGATTCAGATCACTCTGAGTTAATGCCTGTCCTCTTCCTCAATTTTTGTGTCATCTGAAAACTTTATCAGTGATGATTTTATGATTTATTGCAGATTACTGATAAAAAATGTTAAATAACATAGGCCAAGAACCGATCCCTATGGGACCCTACTGGAAACACTTCTTTGGTATACTGAAAGAAGGACAGGCAACATTTGATATGGATTTTAATCAGGCCGCAACTTTATTATATAGATGTCTGGGACTACCCGGCCGATAAAGTGTACAGTGCAGGCAAATCCATGTTTATTCAAATTGTTACATGGGGCTTTCACCAGCCCCCTTTCATTTTCCATCCAGGTCCCCTCAGTCAACGCTTGGCTTGGATCTTCCCATCCACCCCCCTCATTGGAGGGTTAAGGTGGGCTTTGAGAATGGGGGAGTTGGTTACCTGTCATACCAATCATAGGAGTCCCCAACCCCCCACCACCATTCTGTTCCTTTATCCAGCACCTTCTTTTAAGTCCTTTACTAAGCCATTTATCTGGTCACTGGATGCCTTCCCTATGGAGTACCTGCACTGGACATCCGCCACAAGGAAATGCCAGCAGCTAGTTTGGCTGCCTCACACCCTGAAACCAGTCGGGTTCCCAGACATCTCCCAATGGCCTCTTGTATAGCAGTTTCTTTTCCTTCATAGATTGTCCCAGAAGTCTTGATGGATGTCACTTGATTTTTTTTTTTATTTACCATATCCATACTGGAGTTAAATCCCAACAGTATATTGTACAGCTATACACAGAGTAAGCAGGAAGTCTTATTCATTTTCTGATTCTATACATTACCTTGGAAGTGTGAATGACAGTGATAAGCAGACCAATAGGAAACTTAAAATTGTGAAGAGAATGACTCACAGCCAAATAGCAATCAATTCAGACAGCATATAGAATAGTTCATTACTAGTTACCAACAAGGCAGCAACCTGGAGATTGCAAACAAATCTTACTGATTGTGGAAAGGTTCTATAATTTGCACAGTAATATATGTCAGTATGGTTAAATTAAACTCTTCTTTAACTGGATGCCTATTTTTACCCTTCCCATGATTTGTCCTTTATAAATTAGGAAAGCAGATGTGTTGAGAGAAGGTAACAGACGTGGAATAAATAACTGTAAAATAGAACAACGTTATAAAGCAGATCAGATTGTGTTTTGTGCCAGTTGTTTGGACTGAGCTGTATGTACAGCATTTCTAAATGATTGATACTATAAATGACTGTGTGGTATTTTTATTTTGAGCAAGTTGTTCTGCAGCATACAGAAAGGAGGCTACTCACCATTAAGTTTTATGCCACACAGAAATAGGGAGAGAGCATATCTAGTAATGCTGATTGAAACTTGGAACTTCTGTTCTGTTGGAAATTCCAAAATCTTGAAATAGCTTTTATTCTGTTTCAGAATAAAAAACAGAAATTTCAAAATTTGTCACTGGGGAGAAATTGTGGGGAAAAAAAAGTTTCAGGAAAAGTGTACCATTTTGATTTTAGTTTTTTTCAAAATGAAATGGAACTCCCAGGGATCCCTCAGGCTGCCCCCCCCTTTTGTGGGATGTCGCCATCTGAACCTGTCTTCTGGGCAGGCATACAGGGCAGCACCGGGAGTCACCACAGTCTGGGGGAAGTGCTGCCATGGAATGGGGAGCCTTTAAGCCCAGTCTCCCAGGGCTGCTAAGCTCCCAGTGGGATGGCAGGAGCCTGGACACCCTGGCAAGCTGGGGCTCTCCCAGAGCTGCAGATCCTGGAAGCCTGGGCTCCTCAGCAGCCCACCAGGCTAGTTTTTCATGGAAATCTGCCTGGAAGACAGAATCCCTTTGAAACCTTGGCTGTGATTCAATGAAAATCACTGAACACGAGCAGTTCTTGAAAAATATTTCAGGTTTGATGAACGAGCATTTTCTGATTAAAAGATGCATCTGCTAGTGGCCAATTATTAAAGCCAGAGGATCAGGAGTTGGTGCTCCTGGATTCTATTCAGTTCTTCCACTTTTTCTTACTCTGTGATCATGGGTGGTATTAATCAGAGAATTCTGGAGCAAATTAATGTGAAATATTGGAGATAGTGATTACTGTACTGAAAAAAAAAATCTTGAATCTACACATCCCCAAGCTTTGGTTGGATTCTAGATCTGAATCAAAATTGGGTGGCTTCTGTTCACCTCTGACCGAAACCAACTCTGTCCTAGTTGTACTTTCCTCCATTTTGTGGGTTTTCATAAAAGGACACCGGTTATGCGTAGATAGCTTCTCCTTGTTGGACATCTAAAATTTATAAGAACACTTGCAAAACTGATAAGATGATCTGGGAACTTATTCTGTATTGTGCTTTATTCTATTGCACATTAAAAGACATGAGAGACGATGAATGACCTTGTAGATTACTCATCCAGAGGAGTTAGTTTCTCAGATAAATGTGTAATTAGGCAAAAGAAAAGGTATGGTATTTGCCCAAAGGACAGCCACACTGGTCTCTCAAGTAAACACAATATTTAGGCAGTGTTTGCAAAAGTATAATTAAGGAAGTATATACAATAATTTACCTTGGAAACTAAGAGGCATGTCTCTGGGTAACTGCATAATTAGGCAGGGTTTGAATAGTTTTTAAGCAAATATTATGTACATTATAGATCTGGAGGCATGTTTTTCATTCCTGGCTGGTTGTGTTATTACATAATTAGAACACATGCTATAGTTATTAAAATCACTACAGAAATTAACTTGTGCTACTGAGTTACAGTAAATTATTTTTAAACTATGCTATCTTGAGCCTTACTTTTTTAATACCAGAATTTATTAATAGATAGTATTGATGATGAGAATTAAACACATGACATATGTATGACATAAAAATTTCTGACTATTGTAAAATTAAAAATAAATCTTGCAGATTAAAATTGTAGCATATATATTTATGTAATTCAAATATTCCCAGACTATTTTATTTTTCAAATTCTGTCAAACTTTGCTCCAGGGAGAGATTTCATCTGCCAGTCCTTTAATACTTGAGTTATAAATCTCTGTGAAACAAGCTGTAAAATAAAGGTGCCGACACAAGTGTATGGTAAAGTAATGCTATAATACTGACAACTTTAGTCAATCCCTGATAAATTTTTTCATTCTATCTCATCTAGTCTGACATTCAATCAAGCCTTCCCCCCACAACCACCCTTTTAGTGCTGTAACCACTGTATCATAGTGCTCACTGGTAACAAATTGAATAGTTAAAGTGCCATCCTAAGCCCTGTTTCACATCCTCAGAACTTTCAGCAAAAAAATCTCTTCAAGGATAAAACTGTCTATGCTTGGACTCAGCCCAAAGATTGTTTTGTGTAAAGATGAAGAAAATGTCAGCATCTTTATTTTGAGTCATGAGAGTGTAACAAATACAACTTTTAATCTGTTTTTAAAAAATACCACCCTGCCCTTTTGCTAGGTTCACCTTAGCTTATATAACTGGAAAAAACAGCTGGTCTTTTAAACTTTGAAATTGGCTATGTTCGAAGCCACCGCATTACTTTAAGTTGGTAAAAAGGTGATGTTAAATAACAATGGTTATTCATATTTCAAAATGCTATAAAAGCACGCAGAGTTGGATTTTTTACTATTGTAAGTTTCACACTTCCAGGTGTAAAGATTCATACATTCAAATATCCATTACAATACAGTATGCTTTTGCATATAGTGCACTCTCACATGCTTCTTTTGGGGAAGGTGCCAGACGATTAGATGATAAATAGAAAATAGTATGGCCAAGATTTTGGAAAGTGAAGCCAGCTGCTTGCCTGTTTAATACAAGGCTAAATGTTCCACTAATCACTTAACATATAGAATTGCTTGTAAGACATCATAAGTTAAATCTATTAACTTACTAGCAGACTTTCCAAGAGGAATTTTTTTAACAGTAAGCCCATATACAAATCAATATCTTTAGAGAACGTGGAGATATTTATGCTATTGTCATCACTTGTAGTCATTTCATCTTCTGCTTTGATCCCATAAGAGTTCAGAAGATAAGCAGAGTTGGGTATGGTAAATTATATTATGGGAGATCTTTAAGGAAAATGCAAAGTGCTGCAGGAAATGTTATTAGAGGGAAACATGTCCCCTCTTGATCTGATATAGAACAATTAATTATCTTAGCATGGTGGTAGGAAGTACTCTGCTTGCTATACTTTCAGTCTTTGGCCTGACTTAAAATGAGATTCTGACCACTTGTGATCAACGAAGATACCATTGCAATTTTCTCAAGAATAATAAACCCAGGACCCCTGCCCGATTCCAACTATAGCAATTATATTCTGCCTACCAAAGTTCCCTCTACTGTTTCTGTTAGAATACAGCATCCTTCACTTTTTGTCTTAAAATGTGCATAGTATTACTGTGTGTGGTTAGACTGCCACCATATTTCTCCTCATAGGAAGCTACATTCTGGTACGCACCGCACCATAACAACTCTAACTCAGGAACCAACCCATGCAATAAACCTCGATGCCAACTCTGCCCACATATCTACACCAGCAACCATCACAGGACCTAACCAGATCAGCTACAACATCACCAGCTCATTCACCTGCACGTCCACCAATGTTATATATGCCATCATATGCCAGCAATGTCCCTCTGCTATGTACATTGGCCAAACTGGACAGTCACTACGCAAGAGGATAAATGGACACAAGTCAGATATCAGGAATGGCAATATACAAAAACCTGTAGGAGAACACTTCAACCTCCCTGGCCACACAATAGCAGATGTAAAGGTAGCCATCTTACAGCAAAAAAAACTTCAGGACCAGACTCCAAAGAGAAACTGCTGAGCTCCAGTTCATTTGCAAATTTGACACCATCAGATCAGGATTAAACAAAGACTGTGAATGGCTATCCAACTACAGAAGCAGTTTCTCCTCCCTTGGTGTTCACACCTCAACTGCTAGCAGAGCACCTTACCCTCCCTGATTGAACTAACCTCTTTATCTCCACACTGATTTATACCTGCCTCTGGAGATTTCCATTACTTGCATCTGAAGAAGTGAGGTTCTTACCCACGAAAGCTTATGCTCCCAATACTTCTGTTAGTCTCAAAGGTGCCACAGGACCCTCTGTTGCTTTTTACAGATTCAGACTAACACGGCTCTGATACATTTTGGTGGTGATTTTGTAGATCACTTTGAGTTCAGAAACTCCTTTAGAATCATTAAGGAAAACAGGTGCAATATATATGTCAGTTGTAGTTATTAGGAAAAATTGATCAAGATTGTGTTTTCACATCAAAGTTCACTTTGTTTTACAGTTTAATTTAAATAGGGGCACGTATGGCAGACTGTGGCAAGGGGAAGAATTAATGGGGGATGTGGTGAAGCAGTGCTGTAGACAAGCAGCTGTCTAGCTTGTTGGAATCTAAAGAGTTTTGAAATACTTGAGTTGGTATAAACACTGAAAGCTGCAAATGCTTGGAGGAATTCCAGCAAGATGTGGAGCAAGCCAGGCATACATATCTCCTCTGTGGCAGGATAAAGACCAGGAAGTTGAGGTCTTATTCCACCAGATCTGGGCCATGTCCCAGGAGAAGTGCATTATAATGGTAATGTTCTTAGGCCTTTATTATTCCAACTAATAATGTTGCTGTCATATCTAAATAATATCAGATTTAAAAAAACCTAAAACAGACACTCTTACAGCCCCAAATTTGGCCTACTTTTAAAAATATATCTCCGTAGAGTCCATGCAATTTGTTATGTAACTCCCCCCCCCAAAATGCCTGTGTATATTTTCTTTAAAGAGCTAGCTGCCCAGCTAGACCCAGGTGCATCTATACAATTACACAATTGTGTGTGTTTGTGTGTATACATACAAGGGAAGAAAAAATATGGCTAGAAAAACAGATTTGATTTAATGAGCTATTTTCTATTGCAGCTTATTAAAAACATGGGATGTTTCTTTAGTGTTACATGCCTTGACGCTGGAGCTAAATTTTGAAAGGTTCTTGCACCTCTTGTACATACCATGAGAATAATACCTTGTCTATACTTAAAATTTAGATTGACATAGCTATGGCACTTGGGTGTGAAAAATTCACACACCTGAGTGCTATCTCTCGGTTTGTTGAACTAGCTACTGGTGCTTGGGGAGTGGATTACCTTCAGTGATGGAAAACCCCTTCTGTCACTGTAGGAAACATCTAGGTTATGGCACTATAGCAGCATAGATTCAGTGCCATAGCTGTAAAGCCTGTAGTGTAGACAAACCCTAACAATCTGTTCCGTCCTGTGAATGTTAGCCATTGATTTTGATGTACAGCGTTGTCATTTTAGACATATGGGGGACTTAGTGGTTCCATAGGACCTCAAAATATCATAACTTGTCTTTCCCCTTCTGAAGTGGAGAGAGATTACCATGATGTTTTGTTTTTTTTTCCCACTGAAAACACCTTCTTCGAAGTTTTGAAGCATGCCAGAAACTGGGACTGGACAATAAGTGAGGGATCACTAGATAATTGCCCTGTTCTGTTTATTCCTTCTGAAGTGTCTGGCACTGGCCACTGTCAGAAGACAGGATACTAGGGGCTAGCAAGACCATTGATCTGACTCAGTATGGCTGTACTTATGTTCTGATGTTCTAAAGTGGCTGTGAAGACAATATCCCTGCTGCCATTTTGTACCATAAATAATTTGTATTTAAGACACCTATTTACATATTACCAAACCTAATAGGAATTTAAGGGAGAAATCAATTTTAATGGACTTTAATGTAGATTTAAACAGTTCCTATTAATTTTTGCATTGCAGAGAACCAGTAAGTGAAGCTAACTCATCGGTTTTCATAGTTCAAACTGAGTAAAATGTAAAAAGTAACAGCAGAAATGCTGATAAGTATTCCAGATTTTTATTTTTGTCTGGTTTTAATAATCTAATGCAAAGTGTATGTGGTCGGAGAGGACCCAAAAATTAACTAAAAGACTGTTCTATTTGTATTTAATTATTTAAAATGATGATAATTTTGCAGTAGATTGTTTCAGAAACCCTCTTTTGACAAACAATCCAATTTATCCCAAATATCTTCTATGTTTCTCCGACCATTTGTTGTGATCTAGTAGCTTACTTAGCTTAACAGCTTCAGTGATGAAGTAAGAATCAAGTCCAAAAATATAAAAGTGATGATAAAGTAAATTGCTTTTATTTGAGTCCATGTGACAGCCAAAAAATAGAACAAAAACCCACACCAAGGTGTAGATTTATACAATGTACAGATTAGGAAAAATCCATCTAATTTATGTAGTTTAACTATAATTGCATTATAGGTTCTTGACAAATTTGGATCAAGTTCTGGTTTTGGTCAATATATGGATTGTACTACTTCTCTGTAAAGCAACTCCTAAGTGCTCCTGAGAAACATAAGTGCAATAAGTTTTCAAATTAATGTATTGAGATCTTGCTGTTGAACCAGTGACACCTTTTGTAAAGTTGTGGTTTTTTTACTAAAATTGCTAAAAATGTCTTGGTGCCTCTTTTTCCCCCCCTTGTGAAGTCGGTATTCTTCCTTGTGGTTTTAACCATTTTATTTGATAAACTATCTTCTTCTGTAGAGAATGCAGCATTATATGTATTCCTTGGTGATAAAGTACACCTCTACCTCGATATAACGCTGTCCTCGGGAGCCAAAAAATCTTACTGAATTATAAGTGAAATCGCGTTATATTGAACTTGCTTTGATTCACCGGAGTGTGCAGCCCCGCTCCCCCGGAGCACTGCTTTACCACGTTATGTCCGAATTCGTGTTATATTGGGTCACGTTATATCGAGGTAGTGGTGTATTGAAAATTCACTTTTCTTTAGGATTGGTACTTGTTTAATTTAAAATATAAAAAAAAATATTCTAGAAGATTACTTGCATTTTAGAGTTTTCAGGATTTTTTATATAGAAACTGGGAATCCTTTACAGATACATTTACACTTGTAAATCTTAAGTGACTCTGCAATATAGTACACCTATGATTGCAACTGACATTTTTTTCTTTTAAGTTTGTATTTAAAAAATTCACGGCCCAATTTTTCCTCATATGTTCAGACCATTCTACATCATACTGCAGAGTTGCATGTCACTAAATCTTCTGAAGCTGGCCTCAATTAGCCAATCATATAGGATCCCTTGGTGTTATAAATGTGGTATAACCCATTTCCCTGTAGCTGATGTATGGGACAGAGCGGGGTGAAAAGAAACATGTTCATGGTTTCCCATGGCAATCCTCAGCTGCTATGTTGGAATTATGGGGCCATTGACAGCCGTGTAAATAAGAGCAGTTCTGAGGTCTGGGGATTTGCCCAGCACACAATCAGTTTAGTATATGCCAAGAACAAAGATGGGTTAAAGCCATCTTTTTACCCAGCCCCTATCCTGAGCTCAGCTGTCTGTACTCCTTGACTGCAGCCAGTGATCTGGGTCCATATGTTTATTTTCACCAAAAAAGACCAAATTGCAGATGTTTACATTTTGTCTAACCTAGATTAGGGGGTCTCTCATTGGATTACTTTATTTGTTGACATTTTCCTGACTTTACAGGGCAGGTTAAGAACCACAAAGCTACAACTCTACTGTTTTTGAACATATTAACACGTTTCTAAACACAGTGGAGAAAAGGGGTTTGAGAAGTTTTGCAAACTCCAATCAGGAGACTGAAAATATAAAAAGAACAGGAGTACTTGTGGCACCTTAGAGACTAACAAATTTATTAGAGCATATTTGTTAGTCTCTAAGGTGCCACAAGTACTCCTGTTCTTTTTGCGGATACAGACTAAAACGGCTGCTACTCTGAAACCTGAAAATATAAAGAATCTTTGCAGATAATTAAACATTTTAGTTTGGGATTATCTTTAATGGAATACATGGAGCCTCCAGAGCCTTGTAAAGCAGTTATCCAGTTGTGACACAACTTATCTTTAATTGTTTCATCAGAAGGCTATTTATCTTTTATATACATAATTGTGCTCTAGCTCCTTATAAATTATATCCTGTAACAATGTTGGCAATATTCTCTTCTTTCATTTTGAAGATGTTCTTCTAATGTACTGCGCTGAGTGTTGTGTGTGTGGATGTCCTCTACTGGAGAAAAAGTCATGCTTGATCAAATACTTGTGATTATGTTGTCCTTTAGTTGCCGGCCTTTAAAGTTGCTAATCCACCATTAATACTGCTGATAGTTAATGGAGCATCTTTAGGTCCAATGCAGAAGCCTTTGTTTTTAAATGAGCTCTATTCACATGTGTGAGCTACCCGCCAAGTGTAATGTATGGCTGTATGTAGCCATGGATTAATTAGTCTGAGTCAAAAATATGAGGCCAAGAACGATGCTTAGGTTTCTGTTTTTGTTTTTTAGTTTAAAAACATTTTTCAGATCCTTTCCTTTTAACATGTTTCAGATCCTAGACTGACAAACTCTTGGGTCGTAATATTGCAAGACTAAAGCCCAGCAGTCAAATTTTTGAAGAACCAAAATCACCACTGAGCTTCCTTATCTCAGCATTAGTTGACGTATCACTGTGTGATATGCTTTCAGGCCAAATGGAGGTTTTTGTTTTTTTTTATTGGGGGGGGGGGTTAATCATAAACTAGCTTCGCCATTAAAAAATAAATCCCAAAGTTATGAGTTCATAAAACGTTTTATTTTAAAATGTTTGCATAACATATTTACAGTGTGCTATATTTCAGGCTTAGCAGCACATTCTGAAAGTTTATAACTCATCATTGTCCACTTTAACATTTCAGAGCACCAACTGTTGTTTTGAATAACAATCAGGAGCCCCTTCTGGATGTAGTCTATGCACTAATTACAGCCTTCTACTGATAGCAATTCTTGCCAAAATGTTATATATGCTGTTACCATTGGCCAACAGTTCTTTTTTATGGCAGTTACTAACATTCCAAAGAATGCATTGCTTTGCTTGAATGCCAGTATGGTTGTACGGAATCCACATCTGAAAGTTTACAACAGGACAATAAATGGGCTCTCATCATGTAGTTCTATACTGAAAGTCCTGAGGGAAAATACACAGTACTGGCACTTGTACTATGTTTCTTTGAGTGCACATCCCTGTCTTAATAAGTGAACTGCAGTGGTAGAGGAAAAATCATCATATCTCTCCATCCTTATTTTTTCTTTGTCTGAATCCCCCCCATTAATGGGGATCTTGCTTCCTGAATGAAATATTTTAAACTTAGCATCATCTCATTGGCTCACCCCACTCCCTGGGACTAGGGAAGTGGTAAATTGTCCTGCATGGAAGAAAGAACTTTCCTGCTCTCAAAAATAACAAAGAATACTCTCAACCCTCCCTCTCTAGTATGATTTTTGATTGTGCAACCATATGGGTTTTGTTACTATACACCATAGTGGCTTGGTGCCTCTTGGTAATTATGAAGTTCTGCTGACTGCCTTCTTGAGGCTAGGAGGAAATTTTTCCTCTGATGCAGACTGGCAAGTGCAGTGGATTTTCCCTTTGTTTTGTTTGTAGTTGCTTGGGATTTATTAACTTTTATGTTAACACATGGTAAGTACATGCATGGCTTAATGGCTCAAGTGTTCATCTTATAAAAAAAATCTGGTTAGTATATATAACATCCACTCTGTTTTCATCGTCTCACAGAAAACACAAAATAATATTTAAACATAATTAAATACTCATCCACACAAATTATATCAATCTAAGTCATCAAGAGCTTTCTATATTTAGTGGTCCTTTTTTATGTTTTACTTAGGTATGCAGAGATCTGAATTGTCCTCAGACAAATTATAAAATGTTTGCGGTGTTGCTGTGGCCGTGTTGGTTCCAGGATTTTAGGAGAGCAAGGTGGGTGAGTTAATATCTTGTACTGGACCAAATTGCTGGTGAGAGAGACAAGCTTCTAGCCAAACCTGAAGAAGACCTCTGTGTAAGCTGGAAAGCTTGTTTCTCTCACCAACAGAAATTGGTCCCATAAAAGATATTACCTCACCCACTTGTCTCTCTAAATCAGTGATGGACAACCTGAGGCCCATGAGGGTAATCCGCTGGCAGGCCACCAGACAGTTTGTTTACATTTGCACGGCCGCCCGCAGCTCCCAGTGGCCACAGTTCACCGTTCCTGGCCAATGGGAGCTGCGTGAAGCAGCACGGGCTGCAGGGACATGCGAACCGCGGCTACTGGGAGCTGTGGGCAGCCATGCAAATGTAAACAAACCATCTTGCGGCCCACCTGTGGATTACCCTGATGGGCAACAGGTTGCCCACCACTGATCTAAATTCTAAAATGATTACTTAAGACTAGTTAATAAATATTGTGTAAAATACTGACCCTGCTGAAGTAAATGGAAGTTTCTCCATTGGTTTAAATGAAGCCAGGATTTCCCACATTGTCCAGAATATAACTGAGCAAAATAGTTTGGTCAAATAGTACATTTGCAAAAAGATTTAGTTTGATGGCAACTGACTATTTGCAAATTTAGGTGAATTCAGTGAATAATTTTAGCTGAATTAAAAATGAGGAATTTTTTAAAAAGTTGAAATGGTTCATTTCAACATTTTCTAAATGAACTGTTTTTACATATTTTTTAGAAACTAGTATTTTGTTTCAAAATGTTATTTTAAATCAAACCATTTCATTCAAAATGTTTTGAAATTAACCGTTTGATTTTGAAATATCTTTTCAAAATGATGTTTAGAATGTTTTGAAACAAATCAATTTTGGGGGAGATTTTTTGATTCAGCCAATCTAATCAGTGTTTTTGATAGCTCTTCCTTCTCTAAAAACAAAAGCAAAATAACTGTTTAACACAATTGAGTGTTTCCTTGTCTTTCTAGTATTCTATTGTGATTTTTTTTAATGGCTCCATTATTGCTTTTCCCCCTCAGTCTTCTGTAAATGTATTTGAAGAACATACTATTGCTACTGGAAATATTTCTGCAATTTGATACCCAGTGTTTTTTCCTTGCTTTTTATTTACTGTCTTTTAACTTGTTTCTGCTTCTTTTCGCAGACTTCACAGTCTTTTCCCTTAAGAGATTGTTTATATTTTCAGGTGTTCTTTTCTGTGTTGCTTATGCCTCTCTTCTTTTCTCCACTTAATTGCACTGCCTTTGTTACTTTCAGCATTTAAGCTGAAATGAAATAATTTCATATGTAACCTCTTCAACACTTACTAAATATTTCTATCCTTACAATAGATTTATAATTTGATACTCAGTCAAAATACTGTGAGGAATTTGTTTTCTCTAAATCAGCATTTCCTGCAGTTAAAAACATTTGCATTCATTTCTTTAATGCCTTTCCATAAATGTCAAATCTAATAATGTTCTATGGTCACTTGATTCCAGTATACCCTTGACTTCAAACTGTCATTCTTGTCTCATACTACATAGCCTGTGATCTTGTTGTTCGTTTGACAAATAACTCACTAAAGCAACCCTAGTCTACTGCATTTCAAGTTCTTCCCTTAATTTTACAGCACCCATGTTCAGTGTTCTGGCCAACCTACTGTTCAATAATCTTCTGGTTCTATCCTGTTTCTCCTCTATCCTTGTATGGACAGTTCCCTTTATGTTTTGTGCAGTTAGCTCTCATCCTCTAGTTTCCTCACTCAAAACAGAGCAGGAAGCACTCCGATAACTCACAAAAAATAACATGGAAAAAGCTACCTGAAATTTTTTGTAAACCCCAAATAGGTTCATACTGGCTGACATTTTTTTGTCAAAGATTTGGCATGACTCTCATTTAATGTGAGCCTCATTGCCTGTGCTTATTTCTGAATGTCTTTAAATCTGTCATCTCAATATCACAACTCACAGAAATGGTTCTCTTTATTCTATAAATCTGAGAATCAAGTCGATTGTACACTCAATACTTCACATTGTGCCCATGACAAAATTCATAACTACTTCTGAAAGTGGATGAAGATAACCGTCACTAGGGTGACCAGATCACCAAAGACAAATATCGGGACGCGGGGGGGGGGGGTGACGTGGGGGGGGGCGTGGCGGGGGGCGGGGCCAAAAAAAAAAAAAAAAAAAAAACTTCCTCCGCAAGTGCTGGAGGGAGGCCCGGGAGACGCAGGGGAAGCGCGGGGCCGGGGTGAGTAAGAGTCCGGCCTGGCCCCGAGCAGGCAGGACTCAGTCGGGTGGTAAGGAGAGGAGGGGGGCGGCCCGCGGGGCCAGGCGGCGGCTGTTCTCCCCCCCGGGCAGCGGGACTCGGGAGCAGCCGCTGCTGCAGCTCCCACTGCCGCGGGGGAGGAAGCGGCCATGGCGCTTGGCGGCTGCGGCTCTGGCGCCCCCGAACCCCCCGAGCCGGGGCCTGCTGCGGGGACCCAGCAGCGCGCACGCTGGGCCCAGCCCCTGGCCAGTCGCGTCTGGGCTGCTGCCCAGCTGGTGCTATCCCGCGGCGGCCCCGGAGTGGGGGCAGCAGGCCCCAGCTCCCCCGTCCCGCAGGGGAACGAACGGGGCTGGGCTGCCGATGCCTCCGCCCCGGGGCCACCGCGCGATAGCACCAGCTGGGCAGCCCAGACGTGCCTAGCCAGGGGCTGGGCCCAGCGTACGCGCTGCTGCAGGCCCCCTGGCTCGGGGGGTTCGGGGGCGCCAGAGCCGCCGAGCGCCATGGCCGCTTCCTCCCCCGTCGCCTGGCCCCGCGGGTCGCCCCCCTCCTCTCCCAACCACCCAACTGAGTCCTGCCTGCACTGGGCCAGGCCGGACTGTTACTCACCCCGGCCCCGCGCTTCCCCTGCGTCTCCCGGGCCTCCCTCCAGCGCTTGTGGAGGGAGGGGGAATGGTGAGCCCGGGGAAGAGGCGGGGATTCGGGGAGGGAGCCAATCGGGGGAGGAGGGGGCGGAGTCGGGGCAAGGGGGGGGGCGCGAGCACTTCCGGGCTCGAGGCTCGGGGCATTTCCTTGTTTGTCCGGTTGTCCCGACCGCACGTCGGTCGGGACGCGGGACAAACAAGGAAATATCGGGACGGTCCCGATAAAATCGGGACGTCTGGTCACCCTAACCGTCACTGTCTTCCAGTTAACCAGGTTTTTACAGCAGCAGGAGATCATTACCCTGGGACAAAACTGCATTTTAAGTGCATATTAAATGTTAAGTGTTATTTCAATAATATTAAGACTTGCTACACAAATGCCATATGTACATTGAGAAACAAAGGCTCTTTTGACCTCTGACCTGCAGATTAAGGGTTCCCATCTTCTAATGTTAGATATGTCACACACATCTCAAACTGTATCATAATTTAAGCCTTTTTAGGGTATGATTTATCAAAGGTATTCAGCATTTGCCTGACACTGTTCACACTGGAAACCACAGAAGTTTTGCCACTGACTTCAGTAGGAGTAGAGTTGGATCAAATGCAAAACAACTTTGAAAATCCCACACTTAAAATGGAAAGTAAAATCTTCAAAAGGTTTTAAGCTTTCTAAGCCCCATTTTCAAAAGTTACTTATGCTCCTAAGTCACATATGTCCTTTTGAAAATATTACCCATAATCTCCCATGCTAACATTGTGTAAGTGATTCCATCTCACCATGAAGACATTATGTACCTAGATTTCTGGTTGGAAAACAAAAATGGCAGGAATAGAGGAAATAGTTGTAACAGCCCAAATGACAAAGCGTAACTTGTGGTAGCCAACAATTGTTAATAAATTAAACTCTGTCTCAGCCTCAGGTCTCCATTCCTGTTGCCACTGTCCTCAACAATTTCTCAAAGGAACCCTGGCTTTAAATAAATAAAGTTGAAAGCAAATAAAATATTAGTATTTAAGAATTATCTATTAAAAATTTCCTTAAAAAAAAAAGTATATAACTAACCAATAAAAGGAACCTTCTTTTTTGATATATGGAGACAAGGGAGTGAGCAGAGGACACTTTCAGAATAATATTTTCCTAGATGTCAGTCAGCATCTTTCCTTTGCTTCACTGCGACCAATAGTTCATAGTACGGGCATAACAGAAATTCTGGTTCACAGCAACTGATATTGTTTGTTCCTTGTGAGTGAAGGTGACAGGGGTCTTTATTTTCTCTTCCACTTTTCTGCAGAACTTTCTGCTTAACTGAATCGTTCAAGGTATTCCACACACAAATATAAACTGTCTTTTGGTAAAGCCATGTGTCTCGCTTCTTGGAGTATTGTATCCCTCAAGGGATAACTCTTCTATGGCAGATTGCTTGTAGTGCTGTACAAAATGCTTGGCAAATAGAGGACTATGAAAGATGAACATATCTGACTTCAATTATTCATTTATTCAAAAGAAGACGGCAACATAGAAATAAAGAAACATATTAGCTCTGTGACATGGCAGCAGAATTCGCATTCAAGTTGAGGGCATTTGTTCCGTGAAACAGCTGGCATACAATATTTGCAATATGTTTGGTTTCTGGAAGGGAAGCTAACCAAAAGTTATTTTTGAGTACCAGCTCAGAGGCCAAATTTCTGCCTAATAAGCAAATAGATAGACTGCAAAAGTAGAACTTGTGCACATGCATATTCCTGGAGAGTGCCATTCCACAGCAGATGTAAAATCTACTAATACTAGGAAGAATAACGAGTAAAAACATACTAACATTATAGAGTGTGCCCCCTTATCTCTGTGCCAGGCCCTAAAACACCATTTCACAGCCAGTCTTATGGAGGTTTTGCAGAGAAGCATTACTGCATATCCAAAGGGATCAAAATAAAGCCAACCCCTGTCCCCTGAGGGGACACCCACTTTCTACCTCATGGACTGGGAAGCCCGGCCAGCCCTCCTGCCAAGCAAGGAGCCACTTGCCCTTTCTTCTCTGTCTCCTGCTGCTGCTAAACCCTGGCTGCCTGTGGGCTTAGCCTCCCCGCATACATGCTCCCCTGGCTGCCCTTCCCCTACTGTACGTGCTCCTGTATGTGGAATTGGGGGTGTCAAGGAAAGAGAGCTCAGCTAGGTTTTCAACCCGCAGTCCCCTAAGGACTCCATTCACGTTCCCCTGGGAAGAAAACAATCTCTGCAGGGGGGAAACAGCCACGCATTTTTGGGATCTGCCACTATTGCTGCCTTTGCTGCCTCTGTTGTGATCTTGGGGTGATTTCACCTGGTCGAGATTCTGCTATCACCCCATGACTCTGGGGACCCCCCAAACCTACATGATGATGCCCCATTCCCAGACATGACTGCAGCAGGATCCACTGCTGCCTCCTTGCAATGGCAGCTGCTGATCAGTGATCGATGAGAGAGTTCCCTATGCACTGGTACTGCTCCACCTAGGGCCCATGGTGAACACCTGGTCTGGTCACTTACTATTCCCTTCCTTACCATTATGTCATTCCCCTTTCTCCTCTCTTGTCACCCAAATACAATAGAGACCTTAAAGAAGTCGTCCTCTTTTTCCTGCTGCCCAGACAAGAAGTCACCAGATTGACTTATGATGTGCACATTTTACAGCTGCTCTTACACAGATTCCGCAGAGAAACATTCCCACAGCTTTTCAAGGGGATCAGAACAGGGCCACGTCACTTCCACCCTTACATTCATTGTGTGTGTGGGGGGGTGGGGGAGGGTGGGTTCCGTCATGTGCCTATTCACAGCCAATATTTGGAAGAAAACAATGTTTAAGGAACAATAACAGACAGATGGTTAAGGTTAATACAAGAGGAAATAAATAGTAAAACTCTGCCCCTTTATATTGTCCTGGATGATGACACATTTCCCTACTGGGCCATTTATTCTTTTTCCTACCAAATATAGAAAACTCTATGATGTTTTATATGGACCGCAGCATTTCCATTGACAGCCCATTAATAGTCTATTAACATAGTCTCATACTCTCAGCAGTAAAAGTGTAATAAAAGGTAAACTGTTATAAAATACATACACTTTAAAATTAGTTATTTTAGCATGCTGATTGGTGCTGTTTAAGACCTGAGTGCAATTTTAATATTTTGCAGAAATAATATTATATAATAAGATTTAAAAAAACATGCTTGAATATTATGGCCTCCTTCTTAATGTACGGACTAGTGTTCTCATTTTGATATCTTCAGTATTTCAATCCCTTTCATCCTGTGGTTATGCATTTCAAAGGCACTCCAATTGTTTAGAACAGAGTGGCATATAACAAAAGAATATAAGAATGGCCATACTGATCATGGTCAATATAGCCCAGTATCCTGTCTTCCGACAGTGACCAATGCAGATGATTCTTAGAGAATGAACAGAACAGGGCAATTATTAATTGATCCATCCCCGCCATCCACTCACAGTTTCTGGCAGTTGGCGGCTTAAGACACCCAAAGCATGGGGTTGCAACCCTGATTGTCTTAGCTGCTAGCCATTGATGGACTTAGCTTCTGGGAACTTATCTCATTCTCTTTTGAACCCTGTTATAGTTTTGGCCTTCACAATATCCCCTGGCAACAAGTTCCACAGGTTGACTGTGCATTGTGTGAAGTAGTACTTTGTTTTGTTTGCTCTTAAACCTGCTGCCTATTAATTTTGTTGGGTGAATCCTGGTTCTTGTTTTGTGAAGGGGTAAATAATACTTCCTTGTTCATTTTCTTCACACCATTCATGATTTTATAGAATATCTATCATATCCCCCCTTAGTCATCTCTTTTCCAACCTGTAAAGTCCCCGTCTTTTAATCTCTCCTCACATGGAAGATGTTCCATGCCCCATTCATTTTTGTTGCCTTTTTCTAATTATATTATATCTTTGTTGAGATTGGGCAACCGGAACTCCATGAAGAATTCCAGGTCTGGGCGTAGTGGATTTATAAGAGTGGCATTATGGTATTTTCTGTCTTATTATCTATCCCTTTTCAGAGAACCATCAATGGTAATTCCAAGATATCTTTTTTGAGTGGTAACAGGTAATTTAGACCCCATCATTTTGTATGTATAGTTGGGATTATATTTTCCAATATGCATTACTTTACATTTATCAAATTGAATTTCATCTGCCATTTTGTTGCCCAGTCACCCAGTTTTGTGAGATCCCTTTGTAACTCTTCACAGTCTGCTTTGGACTTAACGATCTTGAGTAATTTTGTTGCAAACTTTGCCACTTCACAGTTTACCCCTTTTTACAGATCATTTATGAATATGTTAAACAGCACTGGTCCCAATACAGGTTCCTGGGGGACCCTGCTATTTACCACTTTCCATTCTAAAAAATGACCGTTTATCCCTACCCTTTGTTTCCTGTTTTTTTAACCACTTACAGGTCCATGAGGGGGCCTTCCTTCTTATCACATGACTGCTTATTTTGCCTAAGAGCTGTTGGTGAGGGACCTTGTAAAGGCTTTCTGAAAGTCCAGGTACACTATATCCCCTGGGTCACCCTTGTCCACATGTTTGTTGACCCACCTCAAAGAATTCACAGCACAATATTACAGGGAGCAATTTCACATATGTATAAATGATACCTCATTGAGGGCACAACAAATAATAGCATTTGCAAATGTGGTAATCCAGGAGTCAAAGGTAATTATTTTTGGAGATTTTCATTAGAGTAATTAAATATTTAAATAGTATAAAACTTTCAAACTAGACGATGTTGAACGTAATAATTACAAATATGTTTCCAGGGGCAATTTTTTAATGAGGCCCCAACCCAGCCCTTGATTTGGTAAATACAATTTTGCACTTGCAAAAATTATAGATATAATCTTTTTTCAGACACAGTTGCTGATATTTAGACCTGTAATTACCGGAATTAAAAGCATATTCAGGTACCATTAATAGATTCAGAGACCTGAAAGGACCACTGCAACCAAATAATCTAACTTCCTGCATAACACAGGGTTATAGAACTTCCCTGAATTATTTCCTGGATACCGTTCCTGGATACCATTACTACAGCATATCTTTTTCTAAAAAAAATCTTAATACTTAAATACTAAATATCTAATTACTAGCATTTGTTCAATCAGTTAACTGAACCTACAAAATTGGAAATTTTAAAAATCAGGCCCCTAGTACATAAAATAACAAAATGTAGTCTGTCAGTCTAAAAAAAAATTAAAAAAAAATAGAGGAGGATGAGGGAGGCAAAATTCTTATTTTTTTTCTAGACCCGAGGAGTTTCTGGCATACATTGCCATGGTTCATCTACCCTGACCCCCTCCCCCGGTACAAGGTTGGCAAATTCAGCCGAACATCTTAATGGCATCATAATGCCAGCACTAATTATGATTTCAGGTCTCTGAAATTTGTTCAACAGTGCTGCAGTCTTTCTATTATCTGTTTTTTATCCTTCAGATAGCACTCCAGTGAACAACTCTCCTGGAGAAAAAAACCATTTGTTTCATATCACTTGCTTTAGCCTTTACCTGGCCTTTGTTGGACAAAAAAATTGCCATGCTTGAGTCCCAACCCTAATGGATAAAGTCAGTTGTCAACTCATGCATTCTAGGCTCAGAGATGTTTTGTGTACTGTATAGAGAACACTTTCTTAACCAGATACTTTAAGTAATATAATATTGAAGTTTGGAGTTGACTTTTTAATACCACAGGTTGCCACCTGTCACTTCGGAGGTAGTCGCAGTGGTGAATCATCTGTACTGATCTCTATGCATAATTTGAAGGTAATTTTAAGTTTGGAAAGCACAGTGGGAGTATTTGGGATGGAAGTTTTTCTATGATACTATTGTAAGAAGAGAAAAAAAGTAAGAAAATACTGATATTTTAATCAAAAAAACATCATCTTGGTTTATCCTAAGTGAACAACATCTTATAAGATGAATTAAAACTGGCACCATAATCAATAATAGAATACATAAATGGATTTAAATTTTTCAAGTAATTGCATTTAAGAGGTGAAATCAACCCTCCAAGTTCAAAAATCTGTGTTTTTCTTGCTACAAGTGATCACATCTCTTACGTTTGTATCATCAGGCAGCTTAATTCCATACTTACTGAACTTTAGATGTTGATGTTGGTGATACCAGTGACGTCAACTTCAGGGAGACAGCATTTTCTAATGATTAAAACAGGAGACTGAATTCAGGAGACTAGGTTTTTTAATTTATGCTATCTATGCCATAAGATCCCAATTTGTGATACTTGGCCAGCCATGCAAAATATTACAGATCCTTTTTTAACCTTTTCAGTTTGGTTTTAGATTCCTTTTTTATTAACTATATATTAGGTAATTTAAAAAACAGAACTTGTATCTGAATGAAGTGTTTTGAATTACTTGTAATTCTATGGTGCACAAATGTTAATTTCTTTTCTATGTACACCTGAAATACAGCCTGCGATTGTGAAAAAATGCATACATTACATTCATTTTTTAAGGACAACCTATTTTCGCTTCTGAATTTTTGAAATGTAAAAAGATAAGTGATGGTCTCTTCACAGCAGAGATTTTGGTGTGATTCAAAAAACATGATTACTCATTTTATATGGTATTTATCACCATATATCAATGTGTTGATTTATTTATTTTTAATTTAGTGCTCTGGCTATGTTTCAGTGACATGCTGCAACGATGTAAGCATAGTAGTTCAAAAGTGAAAAATAAGGTATTTTAAATATGGTTTAGATTTGGAGTAAGATTATTACTTGCACGCTGGAAGAAAGATATTCACTGTAGAAGAGACGGCCAATAAGCTTTCACTCATGATTTATTTATTTTATTAATCAGTATATGAGGGCATCACTGGTATGATATCATTTTCTGAATTAGTTCTTAAATGAGTTTTCAGTTAAAGAACAGACAAAGCCAAGAGAAAAGAATGATAAAACACTTAGTTGCTAGTCCATGCAGTGCTCACAGTAGCTTCAGTTGGTTTAGATTTTGAGTAATTAGTATATTTTGCAGCCATAGTACACATCCATTAGATAGACGTTTTATTTCTATAGAATCATCATCTTGGCTCTATAAAATTGGTAATGTGATTTTGGTTATTATAATAAGTATCCACTCCATTATGCCACGAATTCAGGTCACATGGATTTCTGATGATACTTTACTGGTATTATTAATCAAGTATTCTTCACATTTTAGTTAGGGTAGATCTACACTTACCTCCGGGTCCGGCGGTAAGCAATTGATCGTCTGGGATCAATTTATCGCGTCTTGTCTAGACGCGATAAATTGATCCCAGATCGATCCCGGAAGTGCTCGCCGTCGACGCCGGTACTCTAGCTCGGCAAGAGGAGTACGCGGCATCAACGGGGGAGCCTACCTGCCATGTCTGGACCCGCGGTAAGTTCGAACTAAGGTACTTCGAATTCAGCTACGTTATTAACGTAGCTGAATTTGCGTACCTTAGTTCGAAATGGGGGCTTAGTGTGGACCAGGCCTTAGACTGTTCTTTAAACAACATAAGTGGTCTAAATTGATCGTAAAATGTAGACTTTGCAGAGTATCTTTATAAGAGAACTACCCAGAATGCACTACCATTAGCATGCAACATTAGTTGTTTGAATAATAGAGATTACTAACCCTCTTAAACTATTTTTTGTTCCCAAACCCTATTTTCCTGCAATTTAAACCATTTTTTTCCCCACAAGGATAATTCAGTTCAGAAATAAATGCCCTGTTTTCTAGCTAAAAAAAAAACCTGTGCTTTGTACAGAGAGCAGATGAACGTTCCCTTTAAAAGCTAGGATGGTACATGTAGGCATCCTAAGTAAAGTACATACAATGTATTTTTGTTAATGGATATTTTTTCTGTCTCACCATATCTCCACCCTTTTTACTGTGTCTGTCTTTTTTATTCCATTCCAATTTTCACCCTATCCATTCTTTGGGGGTGGAGGGGGGTTGTTCTGCACTTTTCTTACAGTCTTTCCTAAGGGGAATGCAAACCAAGTAACATTCCATTCTACCTTTCAGACACATTACATTTGAGTGTATTAAAAGTTAAGCAAACCAAGTTAAACTGACCTTAATAAAAAATTACCCTTATATAGACAATAGTGTATTCTGTCTTAACCAAAGTAGCTAAATGTAGCACCTTGACACAGACATAGTTTATGTTGTACACACTGTTTACCTTACATTTGCCATTACAATTTTTCATTCCTTCACCAAATGTATTTTAAAAAGAATTGTGAACAAAAACTGAACAATTCTCTATTGTTTAGCAACTTAGTAAATTATTTTAAAATAGAATGCTGACAGATGTAAATCACTGAAGCACTATGTTAATTACAACCAAGGGTTTTTCCATTATAGCTGCTATTGAAAGGTAAACTTCTAATGCAAAATGAAATATGAAATTGATTTTTTTATTGTTACACGTTAGTTTAAGACTCCATAATAAACGCTTAATTAGACATTTATAGATTTTATTAAGATCTGATAGACTGTTGCCAAGAGATTTATTGTAAGACTGAATCATATAACCTCTTAATCATCTAAAGGAGAACAAATTAGATTTCTCTAACCTAAGTCGCTGATTCGGTGTGTTCTTCATGTAGCTATCCTATATACTTTTTTCTAAAGACTGAAGACTTAGAGATTTGTTTTCCTCTTTGTACTCTAGACCTGTCTTTACCAGTGAATTTTAGAATTAATGGCAATACATTGGTACATTAGACAAACATTTATGCTTCTGACATTAAGAAATAAGCTGTGTCAGAGAGTGGAGCAGGCCTTATGTGCTATCTATAAAGTCTGAACTGTGATCTGAGGACATTAGATTTGCTTTTTATAATAATTCAGCTTTCATGCTAATTGTACTCTAGACATCTCAGAACCAGAGGCTAACATGAAAAAATTTGAGCTAGATGTGGTGATACATCTGAACTCAATTTGGTGATTTGCTGCTCTGAACTAGTATTTTCTAGTGATATGAAGTCACTAATCATCTGATTGGTCTTTAGGCTTCCCTTGAAAACCAGGAATGTATGGAATTGTCTGGTTATGCTGAAAGAATGACAGGAGATATTAGATATGGGTTTAATCAGGCCGCAACTTTATTATTAGATGTCTGGGACTAACCCGGTGGATAAAATGTGTGCAGTGCAGGTGCAAAATTTATGTCCCTCCAGCAGATTCCCTTACCAACTCCAGCAAATTTCCGGAGGGGCTTTCACCAGCTCTCTCCCCTTTTCATCCAGGTCCCTCCAGCAATTCCCTTGCCAGGACCTTACCAACCACACCCCTCATAGGAAGGGTTAAGGTGGACTATAATGATGGGGGGGTTGGCACCCTGCTGTACCAGTCATAGGAGTCCCCAACTGCCCGCGGCTTGCCCAATTACCAAGCACCTCTCCTTAATTCCTTTTCGAAGCCATTTTTTCATTCTTTTGTGCCTTAATTTTTGGAGTACCTGCACTGAACATCCACCACAAGGAGGCGCCAGCCATTAGCTTGGCTGCCTCCTCCCCACACCCAGCCGGATTCCCCGACATCTCCAAATGGCCTTTTGCCTAGCAGCCCTACTGGGGATAAAGGGCCCATTGTCCCATGTGTGATCTTGAGGGGCACCAGCAGCTGCATTGTCCTTGACCTGGTACTGCAACAACCGCCCTCCACGGAGGGCCGCATAGGCGACCCATTCTCTGGATCCTAGAATTGACAAGACTCCTTAAAAGAAAACAAAATAAACAACTTGTAAGCTGGAGCCAAAAATCTCCATTCCGCCGACCACATCACATTCCGAGGTTCCAGATAGCCCGCGGCAGGTGCTGGGGTTCACTGCTAGCCCCTGTTGCAAGCTCACGAAATCTGTGAGACTGAAAACGAGACACATGCTTGGAAGAAAAACACATGCTTGGAAGAAAAACAGATGTTGAAGGTTAAGGATTGTAGAACAAACGCCCTTACCAACGTCATAACCCTGTGTGATCTGGAAGTTTGGCAACTGATAACCTGTACCACTGCTTTGTTATAGCACCAGAAACGCACCCTTATATTAGCCAGCTTCGATCCCCAAATCACCTCCGCAACTAAAGTGGGGAAAAAATTCCAAGAAAGCCATGTCACACACAACCCTGTTTTGCGGCCAGGTGGCGGGCCATTTTGTGCACACCATTTGCCTTGATAAAACACCCCAAAACCTGCACCCCCTGCTGCATCTGAGTCGATTTTTAACCCCCTTTGTAATAACCATTGCTTCCTCCACAATGATATCCCATTAAATTGACTCAGAAAATTTTTCCACACTCTCAAGTGTTCCTTCATATGTCTGACTGGTATGTAATAGTGTGGCCTGGCTATGCCGGCCATTGCCTCTGCTCGCCGGGAACAAAAAAGGGCAACAACCCTGCAAGCAGAGTTCAGGTGCTCCAGAGTAGATTGCAGTTCTTGTAGCCTGAGTGTTTTTATTTTAAGCCCCCAGTGCTCTCTGGAGCAACCCTGATAGCTCCTGAAGTTTATCCTGAGGGAACCGAGATTCGCCCTCCTTGGTATTCAGCTGAATGCCCAGGTAGATCAATGTAGTGGAAGGGCCTTATGTTTTCTCTTCCACTAGGGTTTTCCCCAACTATTTAGCCAGGGCCTGAGATGTGTCCATCTGCAAAAAAAAAAATATGCAAACAATGCACTACTTGGTTTAGTCCTGCTGACCAGTACAACATTGTACTGAGTTTCTGAACAGCTGCACAGGATACAGCCCATGGGCATAGGCTTGTCAAAATATAATTGCCGGAAGTAGTCGTCTTGCAAACATGACTGTATCTACAGGGGCTGCGAAAACAACCATCATCATTAAATGCCCAGCAAATACTATTATGTGCCTGGGGCCACTCCCAAGCTTGTTGCGCCCTTGGTGTCATCCACTGCAACCACAGTGTGTGATGCCGCCTTATCCCAGTTTGTGTTGCTGCCCTTAATTGAAACTGCTAATTATAACACTGCTCTACAGCCAAAATGCTTCTGAAATAAATGTAGTCAAACTTTACTAATTCTGGGTCACTGAGAACGAAAATGATGCTTAAAATTGTTGATTAGCTCCAGTTTTCAAGATATGCTATTGGGACAGTATATACGACCCTTGACTTGGGAATGGCGGAGGATAAGTGAGTTATAAAGGGAAGGGATCTCAATTTAAACCAGAAATGACTAAAATGCATCTTTGACTGGATCTATGAATAAATCTATGACTGCGTTTGGACAGTACTTGCTTTTGAGGCAAAACAATGAATGATGCAATCTGAAGCTGGTATTGTGTCATACATGATATGAATTGCATCATGTTATTCCTAGAAGTCGTGGATGATGCAATCATAACGAAGCTTACATCACTCTGATGAACAAAGTGCCCTATATCAGCTCTAGAAATCATACAGTGTCGTGCTCTCTTATTTGTCAGGGTTTGATTTTGCAAAGGGACACATTTCTGTTTAGCCAAAGTGAGCAGAGATGCCTCGTACTTGTGTGAATAGTGCAGATAACTTCTGCTATGTTTGTGGTGAAGTGACTTTTGCATCACAAAAGTGCAGTATAACCACTATGGTTAAGAAAGCCTATCCCCTTTATTTTGGCTGCAAAATTGGAGATCAGGACAAGAGGTGGGCCCAAAACATGTGCTGCAACAATTGTGCAACAAATCTTCGCCAGTGGTTGAACAGGAAAAGGAAATCTATGCTTCTTGCAGTGCCAATGATTTGGAGAGAGCCAACAAATCATACCAGCAATTGTTACTTCTGCATGGTGCCTCCAGTTGGGAAAGGTGTGTCAAAGAAGAAAAAGTGGACTGTGCATTATCCAAACATTCCATCAGCTATACGCCCAGTACCCCACGGAGAAGGACTGCTGGTTCCTGATGCACCAGAATCATTCTCACTTGAGTCAGACGAGGAAGAGGAAGAGGATGAAACTTCTGGTCCTGAACCATCAATGTCACAGGACCCACATTTTCTCCTATCCTCCTCCTCTGAACCACACCTCATAACACAAGGTGAACTGAATGCCCTTGTCAGGGATTTGGAACTACCCAAGAGTAAGGCAGAGCTGTTGGGCTCCAGACTACAGCAGTGGAATCTCCTGGCAAGTGATGTTAGAGTTTCCATGTTCCGTGACCGTCAAAAGGATCTTGTCCCATTCTTCTTCATGGAAGGTGATCTTGTAGCCTGCAACAACATCGATGGTGTGATGGCAGCCCTCAACATCGTTCACGATCCAGATGAGTGGAGACTGTTCATTGATTCATCAAAGACGAGTCTTAAAGCTGTTTTACTGCATAATGGCAATGTTTTGCCATCAATTCCAGTTGGTCATGCAGTCCATATGAAGGAAACATATGACAACATGAAACAACTTTTGAGGCGCATAAACTATGACCAACATCAGTGGCAGCTTTGTGGCGATTTGAAGGTTGTTGCTCTCTTGCTTGGTCTGCAGACTGGATACACAAAGTACTGCTGTTTTCTCTGCGAATGGGATAGTCGAGCAAGAGATTCCCACTACATCAAGAAAGATTGGCCACTCCGACAGTCATTGGAGCCTGGGAGGAAAAGTGTTCAGCATCCACCACTTGTTGAATCAAGGAAGATTTTGTTACCACCCTTACACATCAAGCTGGGTCTGATGAAGAACTTTGTTAAGGACATTGACAAAATACAAGCAGCTTTCAAGTACCTCCATGAAAAATTTCCAAGGTTAAGTGAAGCTAAGATAAAGGAAGGTGTCTTTGTTGGTCCTCAGATTCGTGAACTTCTTCGAGATGATGCATTTGACCATGCACTGCGTGGCAAGGAAAAGACAACATGGAAAGCCTTTCAGTTAGTGGCAATCAATTTTCTCGGAACCAACAAGGCAGACAAGTACAGGTTGTTGGTGGAAAACCTCCTCAAGGCATACAAAAGCCTTGGTTGCAACATGTCACTAAAGATACATTTTTTGCACTCTCATCTAGATTTTTTTCCACCGAACTGCGGAGCACTGAGCGACAAGCACGGCGAGCGATTTCACCAGGACATTGCAACAATGGAGAAACGCTATCAGGGCAAATGGAGCCCATCAATGCTTGCAGACTATTGCTGGACAGTGACAAGAGATGCTCCATTTCATGAATACAAGAGACAAGCCAAGAAGCGCCGAGTAGACACTGAATAGGACTAAACTATGTACATAATAATTTTTTGCCTTTTGTTTCATAATACATTTTATTTATATAACCCTTTTGCTGATTTTTAAAGTGTCACATAAACAGGACCAGTGAAATATTATCATGTAAAGCAACCATAAACACATGAAAAGACCTAGGTTTACAATTTATGATTAAAACTCTACTATCTACACAATATACATAGACATAAAATGTAAAAACTTAAATATCTTAGAAACAGTAGCCAATCAGTTGTTTTAATTGTCATATTTGAATTCAGCACATCAAAATACATAATAAATTGCACATTTTATCTCTGAAGCATACGACTTCGCAAAAATTGTAGACCAGTGTAATTAAACCAGGACGTGCCCCCCAAACACACTGTGTGCCCATCTAATTATATTCATATACTTAACCAAGGCAGGGCTCCTTTCTGGGTAGGCCTGTACTATAACACCCGCATAGATGAGGAAGGCAGCCTCACAATTTTTTCATGTTCTAGGCACCGTTGGCCTATTGGGCAGTTCGCTATTTTGCTTGCCTTGTCCATGTTTACTGTCTGTCACCTCCCTGTGCACTAGGGATAATGTATGCTCGTATTCGCCTCTCAGGATTTTTATATTTAGTTGTACTGAGTAGGTGAACTCCCATCGGGTCAGCCACCCCGGCATAACCGTACTCAGGACTGCATGGAGGGAGCTCCACAGAGCTGTTCCCCCAGAGACCCCCCGGGAGTCTCTCCTCTGTCCCATGAGGTTACATGCCCTGATGGCCAATGAGTCCCCATGTGCCCAGGAGCTGCGTTTCCAACATGGGCTTCGCTACCTTTGCTGGGGGCCTGCCCCTGTCCTGCTGCCCAAACTTGAGCCCATGCTGGGCCAGCCCTGTGACCCCATGCAGACCCCGCCCACGTAGCAGCCTGAAGCTGCTGCAGTACATGCAAATTAGCTTGCAGCAGCTGTGTAATACCATCAGTGCCCCCACTGAAGGTGCAGCTTCTGGGCCTCCCACTCCTGGGCCCAGAGTATTGACTACCCCCAGGGCCAGCTCTGGCTTTTTTGCCGCCCCAGGCAAAAATAATTTGACCCTAAAGCTAAATGTTCCCAGCTCATTTTATTTGTGTATGAAATATTTCAGACAGAATTTATATTTTCCAGATTATTTAGTCTGCTTCTTTGTGGAACATTTCCCCAATTTAATTTTTTTTCTTTTTAAAAAAATCCCACATGCACAAAATATTGTGATTATTAGTGATATTTAACTGGTGTTTTTAATTGTTGCTTTTAAATTTAGATTCCAAATAATTTTACTAGTCAAAGCTTTTGTTGATTGAGTTGATTATTTTGTATTTCTGAACAGTCAAGGAATTAAGCAGATTAAGCATGATCCTGATATTGAAGATGATGATGTACTGGAGACAAATTTAAGAACAACATTGCAAGCACTGACCTCCTTAGCAGTTTCCCCTCTTCTGCTTCCTTTCCTTCAGATACTGTATTTATCACTAATAGCTACTCTTTAGTTCCCATACCTGGTCAATTTTCTTCTGATCTCTTTGCACCTCTTTCAATCACTTCTGCTTTCACTTTGTCAATATGCCTTCTGTGAAGATGTCAAATGACTTTAGGTATGCACGTCAGCACATACCTTCAAAATAGTCAACACTGGCCATGAGTTTGCAAGTGCTGTGGTGGGATTTTTCAAGATATGCATGATTCTGATGATGATTCCATATATATATGATATCTGAGATTACAACTGAATTTTAAGAATGTAAGGTGAATGCACAGAAACAAAGAATGGGAGGGGAGTCACTTTATATTATTTTATTTATTTATTTATTTCAGTTGCTTCCACAGGCCTAAGAATTCTGATCCATGTGTGTGTGTGTGTGTGTGTGTTAAACTTTAACCTCTGGATAGAAGATCCATTATAAATTACCAGAATGTGATAGGGAAAACAGTTCCAGTGATTGTAAAAGGTCTACCTCTAGATAACGAGTTGAGGGTATGATATATTTTTCTGTATGTTGATAGATGGCCCAGTTGATCGCTACTACTAAAGTAGAGTGTAGATTATTCCTCTATTACCATAGCAGGGTGAAGTTGTACTCCCTGGGGACGTGTCCTCCTGCTTACCCTCAGGCGTTGTGCTATTGTAAGGCATCAATAAATTGTATTCTGGGCTCCTGTCACAGGACACCTGAGCGATGCTCTGAATCTGCCCTCTTCCCTGTAGCTGCTTCTAATTAAGTAGGCCTTGAAACACCTTTGTGGTACATGAAAATAATGTTATTGTAGGGGTGAGGGCATAATTTTTCTGGTTTCCCTGCCGACCCTGCAACAATTAGTCCTTAGTCCTGAGTACATGTCCTGCCAGAGCCGTTTGAAGCCTTGTTCTTCTGTATTGAGAGACAATGAGGTAGAGACTTCCTTGCCAGTCCTCTTAATCAAATAAGATGAAGATATGACTGTACTGGAGCTCCCTATGCTGTGAAAGCAAAGAACGCTGGAAGACACCTTTAGGTGTATTTTAAAAATGCAATTAAATAAAGAAAGCTCCCTCAGCAGTCAGAGGGTGAAGAAGAAATGTAGCAAATACTCTCTGTTAGAGATTTAGGTTTGGAAAGGAGATCTGGTGTGAACATGACAGATGTCCAGGGAAAGTGGAAGAAAAGTCTGGAATGAAAACTCTGGTCAACACAAAAGAAATGCTAATACATTCATCATATGATATTCATTACTTGATACTTGGCTATTTCCTGGTTTTATGAAAAGTTGCTCAGGCATCTGTCCAAGATCATGAGATCATTTTAGTCCTTTTACCAAATTTCTGGAAATTGTAGTCATTTAATAAAATGCCCATAGTGAAATGGGGCTATTTTATCAAAGTACTGATTAGAAATTATGATGATTTTAAACTGTGTTTGTGATATCAAAGGAATGAGTGCGTTATGCAGATCATCCTAAACAAACACCAATGCAGCTTTTATACGCTACCTCACCATTGTGTGCTCTCTCTAAACCACATAGTGTATTACTGAGGGGGAAGGAGGGGCAGAAACTATTTTGGGAATATTTTTCAGAGAGAGTTTTTTTAATTGAATTATTTTTGGGTTCCCCTGGTACCTTACTTGCCATGACTCAACCTGTAGGGAGCATCTAAAATGAGGTAGAATTTCTTTCCTAGACATATAAATACTTTTAAGATCCTGGTATTTTCCAGGGCTAGACACAAGTACTAGGTTTCACTGGAAAGTTGAGATTACCCTTCCCACTGGTGTAAAGTTCCCATTTCCAGCCCTGCAGGGCCATTAGATATCAATTTTCATGTCATAATGATGTTTGACAAATTTATTATTTGACGGTCCAGGTCCTTGAGACAGTAACTTTGGAGGGAAAATCTACAGGTGCAGAGGGCAGGGGAGCGGGGAGGAAGGAAACTCCTGTCTGATAGGTTTATTTAAACAATGATGACTATTTGAAGCTTCTAAGGATTTTGCAATGTTAGAATAAATTCTATGGGAAATGGAATAGGAATCACAGAGAAGCTTTGGTAGCCAGAGAAAGGGTCATTTAATCTAATCACATTTTGTATTTAATTTATTTTCAATGTAAATAATAAGACTCCTGTAGAAGGTTCTAGATGCCCTAGTATGGAATTAACGTCACAACATAATATCCTTCTGTAATTTATCCTGATGATATCACCCCCATAGGTGATATGGGTATGCATAATTATATACATCATATGCTTAATTACTGGGGAAAATGCCATAATTCAAAAATGACCATGTTGATGTGAGGAGTTGCCAGAAATGCTGCTCTTTTCTTACCCGTTATCTTTAAATGTTAACTTGGTGTCTCCCTGGCATTTGAGATGTTTGATGAAGTTTCTGACGCTTTACTACATGTTAGTGCATTTCATACAACAGTGTGAACTGATACTGACACTTCAGGTGCAACTAGTCTCATTTAACTCAAAAGTTATAAAATTTAGCCTTGAGGTAAAGTGTCTCTTTTACATAGAATTAGATGGAATGCCAGGTCTATACTTTCCAGCACCGTGTCTCTTAACGGTTTAGACCTTCCCTCAATTCATCTTAGGGACCTGGCTCTGGAGAGCAGGGTTTGGTCACAGTAGAGTATAGAGATCCTGGAAGACACTCGAGCAATGGGACTTTTGCAAGCTCGGCAACAGTTTGAGACAACACCCTAGTCTGGGAGTGTAAGAGTTGCAATCATGGTAATAGATCTTGTTGTTACAGTTTGTAGATCAGTGGAGTTGAGGCTAAATCATATATAAGGAAACTTGAATTACTAACCTGTTATTGTTTAAAGAGACGAATACAATTTTGTTCTTATAATCTGACTGGGACATCAGATTTGACTCATGTTGCTAATTCCACCACAGCAATACGAAACCTCTTAATACAACCCTCATTGACTTTTAGAGTACATCCCATCACAGCTGCTGTCTTGACTGTCTAGATCACTGCACATTATAACAAATCACAGTAAAAAAGTCTCTCCTTATGCCCATCTACTCTTAAAGTGAAGAGTAATTATTTTGGTAACTAATACAGTTCATGATGTGGTGGCTGTACTGCTCTGGTGTTATGGAAGTGTAGATGTATAAAGAGTATACATGAAGAGTATAAAGGGGAATGCAAACTTCAAGGAAATCTTCTTCACTCAATAAATGTCAAGGGTGTAACAACTGCAGAGAGAATTTAACCACATGTTTAATTTGCAGAACTACAAAGACAAGGAAAAATGAATTTTGGAAAAATGTATAAACCTTGTGTCAGATGTTTCAGACAGTCACAAGTTATTTTTTTTAAATGGTTGAGGATGCTTGCATGAAAATCAGTTTTTAGCTTGAAGTCCTTTAAAATGCGGATCTCCTTGGATGCCAGAAGTGAACACAGAAGCAGACCTGAGTATTGTACATCCCTGTGCTGCCTTTCCTGGAGATACTACCTTTTCTGTGATGTTTGAAATGGAAGACAATAAAATACTAATAGTCAGAGATGGGGGAAACCTATTTTTAATATTTCACATTTGAAAAATTACTGCTAAGTGATAAAATAATAAGGTAGTTCAAATTTTAAATAGAAGAAATAGAAGAAAAGATATAGTTAAATAAACACAGTGATATGTACAACTTCTCTTTGAATACTCACAAATCTTACCTCTGCTGTAAAATACACATTTATTTTGCTGTGCCATCAAAGGTTGAGTACAGTATTTCTTGCGCACACACACACACACACACACACACACACACACAACTCCTGGTAAAGTGTATAGAAATTTTGGATGCAAAATGAACACAGATTGGACTTCTTGTAGTTATCCTTCTATACTCATACTATAGTATCTGAAGTTTCAATAGTGGTCCTGATCCAGAGCCAGTTGAAATCAATTGGAATATTTCCATTGATCTCAATTTTCAGAGTAGCAGCTGTGTTAGTCTGTATCCGCAAAAAGAAGAACAGGAGTACTTGTGGCACCTTAGAGACTAACAAATTTATTAGAGCATAAGCTTTCGTGGACATCCGAAGAAGTGGGCTGTAGTCCACGAAAGCTTATGCTCTAATAAATTTGTTAGTCTCTAAGGTGCCACAAGTACTCCTGTTCTTCTTTTTATTGATCTCAATGAGTTTCGGATCAGGTCTAGAGTGCACAAGACACCAGTCTTTTCTAGATGGGAGAATAAGGGGCACCTACTCTCTTTTTCCTTTCATTTTGCCTCTTCCCTCTACTTTTCTCCTAACCCAGTTCTTCAGTTCTGCCATGACATAACTGTTCCTGCAAAATAATGCTTGTAAAAGAGACTGTGCTCTGCATACAGATTTTGATTTTCTAACCCCTCTCTCTTTGGAATTAAATGACGTTCTCCATCCCAGTATGGTAGACCATTATAAGGCATTGGGACAGTTTATCAGATCTTTCTGGCCCCTTGCTGGAAGCCCTGTGGTCCTATCACACCCCAACCCAGGAAACATGCACTGAAGCTAGATAGAAGCAGCCAATCAGGGCCCAGTAGGCTCTGATAAAAGGAGTTGCAGGGCCCGAGAAGGGCTGACGTTAGAAGAGCAAGGAAGGGCACAGGAACTCAAGAAGAGAACTAGAAGACTGGTCCTAGTGGTACTTGCATTCATGAGGAGAAAGAGTATTTGAGAACTTCAGCCCTGAGGTAAAGGTGAAGAGAAAGGGGCTACATAGGAAAAGGCCCAGGGAATAGCAGCAGCAAACTGAAGTACCTGGCTGCTGTGTGTAGGGCACCTGGGCCGGGACCCAGAGTAGTGGGCAGGCCCAAGTCTCCATCCCCCACTGGCATTGTAGCAAAGTGGCCTAAGCTCTGAGAAGTGAACAAGGCTCCATTGGGAAGCCCAAGTGAAGGGCTGGACTTAAAGGGGCCCAAAGAAAGGGCTGAAGACCCTGGTGAGGGCGTGTTAAATTCTTTGCTACCCCACAAGGGGTTCATCCATTTTAGACTTTGTGACTTGGTAGGAGGACTGAGCCACTGAAGACCCACCTAGAGTGGTAAATAACCTACAGGGAATGCCTGGGGCAGGTTAGCTTGCAGCACCACACCTGGCCTACAGGAGGCACTGGTGAGAGGTGAATATATGCATCCGAGGCATGGTACTGTTTCACAGAATGATTTCATTCTTTCCCTATTCAAAAACCTAAAGCATGTTGCTTTATTATAACTCCTGCAGTTTTTGTAATGACCTCTATCTACGTTTCAATTAATCTGAAAACAAAGCAGTTAGTACCAAGTATCAGAGGGGTAGCCGTTTTAGTCTGTATCCACAAAAACCAAAAGGAGTCTGATGGCACCTTAAAGACTAACAGATTTATTTGGGGATAAGCTTTCGTGGGTGAAAAACCCACTTCTTCAGATGCATGGAGTGAAAATTACAGATACAGTCATAAATATATATTGGAACATGAAGAGAAGCAGTTGGTAATTTAACTTTCCTTCTCAAGTACTTAGAATTAGTAGAGTATGTGCGGGCTAGATTCCCTTGTGTAAACTAAATAGTTGCAGAGGGGCCAGATCATGGTTGTAAATTTCCTGTTCACTTCATTGTGGCCAGTATTTCACCCAAAATTAGGAGGTTAATTATGTAGACCATCCCTAACAAGTGATTGTCTAACCTGCTCTTAAAAATCTCCAGTGATGGAGATTCCACAGCCTCCCGAGCCAATTTATTCCAGTGCTTAACTGGCTGCAATTGAAGCCCATTGCTTTCTTGTCCTATTCTCAGAGGTTAAGAAGAGCAATTCTGCTCCCTCTTCTTTGTAACAACCTTTGATGTACTTGAAAACTGTTACGTACCTCCTCAGTGTTCTCTCCTACGGACTAAACACACCCCAATTTTTTCTAGTCCTTTAATCTTTTTTGTTGCTCTTCTCTTAACTTCTCCAATTTGTGATTTAGGAGATGATTCCCAAAGCTGAAATAATAGATTTGAAATAGTGAATAGTCAACTAAATGATCACTGCACATAATTTAAAGAAAAAAGCATAGCTCAAAGATATTTATACTAAGCATTCATTAATTGATCAATTAAAGTGCATGCAACAAATAGTCCAACCAGAAACTACTTTTATAATTTCTGGAAAAGAGCAGATGAAAATTGGCCTAATGTTAATATCCTAATTTTGAAGGCAATAGAAAAGATTGGTACTAATACAATTATTTCAGCTAATTTCAAATACTGTACATAAATGAGATAGCAATAAGTAAAAAAAGGATTAGACCCTCCAGCAATTCCAAATATATTTCCTTACTGAGCCTGCAATAGTGTAAACTCTTACACACCACTTAATTTACACCTGGATCAAATAGGTAATCCCTTTGAATTAAATTTAGAGTGGTGTAGCCCTTAAAATCATTAAAATTCAGCAATTTCCATCAATGTTCAGTTTAAGATTTTTGGATATATTTGAAGCCCAATTCATGAATACAAACCCACATGGTTTGAAAAAAAAAAATACGCTGAAGAGTACTTATGAAGCAGAATCCCTGATTGTCAAACTATTCTCTATGTAAATCCTAATACCCAGTACTGGTGAAACAACTGGGCAGACAATATGGAATTGGAAAAATAAAAGTCTCTCAATCATTCAAATACATAAGTGTCTGGAGATGAGAGTGCTCAATCTTCACATTTTTTTTTTGTTGAAAAATACATTAACCATTTCTGTCATATGGCAGATAATTTTGTTTCCTGTAAATCATCAGCCATTAATAACTGGAAGCTATTGTCTCTACAAGAAAAAAGAAATGGAAACAGATATAACATGTTGTGATCTTTATCCTCATAACTTAAAATATATTGCATATGACTGGTATATACACATTCAGACATCTCTTGGATATCGAGGAAAAAATTACTGTAATTGATAAGGTGAATGTGTTTGTATTAGGGCTGTCAAGTGATAAAAAATATAATTGTGATTAATCGTGATTAATCACTTGATTAATCATACTATTAAGCAATAGAATACCATTTATTTAAATATTTTGGATGTTTTCTACATTTTCAAATATATTGATTTCAGTTACAACATGGAATACAAAGTGTACAGTGCACTTTATATTTATTTTTATTACAAATATATGCACTGCAAAAAACAAAAGAAATAGTATTTTTCAATTCACTTAATACAAGTACTGTAGTGCAGTCTCTTTATCATGACAGTTGAACTTACAAATGTAGAATTATGTACAAAAAAGACCTGCATTAAAAAACAAAACAATGTAAAACTTTAGAGCCTACAAGTCCACTCAGTCCTACTTCTTGGTCAGTCAAGTTTGTTTACATTTGCAGAAGATAATGCTGCCTGCTTCTTAATTACAATGTCAATGAAAATGAGAACAGGCGTTCGCATGGCACTGTTGTAGCCAGCGTCTCAAGATATTTACATGCAAGATGCGCTAAAGATTCATATGTCCCTTGATGCTTCAACCTTTGGCCATCATTCCAGAGGACATGCATCCATGCTGATGACGGATTCTGCTCAATAATGATCCAAAGCAGTGCAGACCGACAGATGTTCATTTTCATCATCTGAGTCAGATACCACCAGCAGAAGGTTGATTTTGAACAACATGTGCTGGGTCATCATCCGAGACAGCTATAACATGAAATATATGGCAGAATGCAGGCAAAACAAAGCAGGAGACATACAATTCTCCCCCAAGAAGTTCAGTCATAAATTTAATTAATACATTATTTTTTTAACAAGCATCATCAGCATGGAAGCATGTCCTCTGGAATGATGGCCAAAGCATGAAGAGGCATATGAATCTTTAGCGCATCTGGCACATAAATATCTTGTTATACCAGCTACAACAGTGACATGTGAATACTTGTTCTCACTTTCAGGTGACATTGTAATTAAGAAATGGGCAGCATTATCTCCCATAAATGAAAACAAACTTGTTTCTCTTAGCAATTGGCTGAACAAGAAGTAGGACTGAGTGGACTTGTAGGCGCTAAAGTTTTACATTGTTTTGGTTTTGAGTGCAGTTATGTAACAACAAAAATACATTTGTCAGTTGCACTGTCATGATAAAGAGATTGCACTACAATACTTGTATGAGGTGAATTGAAAAATACTATTTCTTTTGTTTATCATTTTTTTACAAATTTGTAATGAAAAATAATATAAAGTGAGCACTGTATGCTTTTTATTCTGTGTTGTAATTGAAATAGATATATTTGAAAATGTAGAAAACCCAAAAATATTTAATATATTTCAATTTGTATTCTATTGTTTAACAGTGTGATTAATCATGATTAATTTTTTTAACCATGATTAATTTTTTGAGTTAATTGCATGAGTTAACTGCGATTAATCGCCAGCTATAGTTTGTATGTACAATGAGTATTATATAAATATATCCTTTTCATCTATTGATAAAACCACTAAAGACTGATATAGGTGAACTATAGAAATATAAGAGGTAACCTTTCCCAAAGATTTTTATATCATTTTAAAACCCAAAACATGCTCATTTTGCTGTCTTGGGTAGGGAACATAATAGTCTTGTTTGACAATATAGAATTTGATAGCCTCATACTTTGAGTTTGAATATAATAATGATATTCTTTGATGTGCTTTACACCTATGTACTTTTGTCATGATTTGTGTCTTTGCCTAATAAAAAATTTATAGGGCTCAAGCTGTTGACGCAGTTGGCATCTGTTTCAGATTCATTTTTACTGACAGCAAGCTGCTGCTGGCAAGCACTCAGCCTTTTTATCATCAAAAATACACAGACTGGCATTCCTGGCATTGCTTTTATTTCTACACTAGAGTTTTTCATCAGATATACTGCATTAAAATCTGTGATGGATGACAAGCAATATAAAATGTGCACTTAAAGTTGCCTAATTATAATTTTTAAACAATGCTAGAATGTATTGAGAAGTTACCAGAGTTATAATAATGCCAAATAACCCTCAGTTAATGTCTTAACATTAATGCTTTTTAAAGATGGTAGGATTCTGTCTGTATAGTATATACATATGCCAGAACACTTAACCATCATCTGTTATAGCAGAGACAGGACTGTTCTGAATAAACCAACTCTTTAACTACTAGTAGGGTAGCTAAAACTTAGAAACATTGTTTAACATCTGCAGTAATGTTCCACCATACCTAGACCATCTTCTAATGTAAGGTATTCTTGCATATCATGCTATGGGTGCATGTGTGTATTAGAGTTGATTGGAAATTTTCCAATGCATTTTCCTATCAGAAAATGTTGTTTCATGTAAAGCTAAACATTTCACTGGAATGTGTCAATTTTGATGAATAACACTACTAATAATAGGTAAGTTGTGAGACTGTTAAATTTGTTATGTATATAATGTATCCTGTAGTTCCACTCTTCATTTGTTGCTGTTTCTCTTAGACTATATACTCTTCAAGCTAGGACTGTCTTTCCTGTGTGGGACAGCAGTGCCTACCACATTATGGGTGCTACTGGAGAAATAATAACAATAAAAACTTCAATTTACATTTCAATATTTTTATCAAATATTAAAGGAGGATCCACACAAAAAATTGGCTTGACCGGTGTTTTCCACAGTCCGTTGTTTTCAGGTCTCTTGGCAATCCAGTGTAGTGCTGTTTAGAAGTGTTGACATAAAATCTGCCAGGCCATTGCAACAATCCAAAACAGTTCAACAATCCGTTCAGAATCAGAAAAGGTCTCATTGTTCATAAAATAAAAATATGAACAACTACCTACTACTTTCCTAGAAAACACATACCCTGCCATGTGAAAATGATACAACAAAAAACTCTGAGAGCCAAAATTATGTAATATATGCTTCTTGAAGGGCATAGTGTTTCCACAAGACTTCTCAGTATGTCTGCCTATGTTTCGGTGGTGGAGTTTGAAGTCTGTAAAGCAGGAAGGAGACCAACCCATTGGTATCTAAAGATTCTTATTTTTGCAGAGAGCCAGGGCTCTATTATCTCCTGCCATAATAATTCTGGACCATCCTAGCCTGGGCTCCCTAGCTCTATCGAGGCTGACTCATTGACAGCATGGAGTAAGTTGAGAGGTCATCTAGTCCAGTACCCTGCACTCATAGCAGGACTAAGTATTTTCTAGACCATTCCTGACAGGTGTTTGTCTAACCTGCTCTTAAAAATATCCAATGATGGAGATTCCACAACCTCCCTAGGCAATTTATTCCAGTGCTTAAGCACCCTGACACTTAGGAAGACACTTAGGAAGTCCAACCTAAACCGCCCTTGCTGCAATGGAAGCCCATTGTTTCTTGTCCTATCCTCAGTGGTTAAGAAGAGCAATTCCACTCCCTTCTCCTTGTAACAACCTTTTATGTATTTGAAAATGGTTATCATGTGCCCTCTCAGTCTTCTCTTTTCCAGACTAAACAAACCCAGTTTTTTTCAGTCTTCCCCCACAGGTCATGTTTTCTAGACCTTCAATCATTTTTGTTGCTCTTCTCTGCACTTTCTCCAGTTTGTCCAAATCTTTCCTGAAATGTGGTGCCCAGAACTGGACACAATACTCCAGCTGAGGCCTAAGCCACAGAATAGAGTGGAAGAATTACTTCTCGTGTCTTGCTTACAACACTCCTGCTAATACATCCCAGAATGATGTTTGCTTTTTTTTTCCAACAGTGTTATACTGTTGGCTCATCTTTAGCTTGTGATCCACATGACCCCCAGATCCCTTTTTGCAGTACTCATTCCTAGGCAGTCATTTCCCATTTTGTATGTGTGCAACAGAGTGTTCCTTCCTAAGTGGAGTACTTTCAATTTGTCCTTATTGAATTTCATCCTGTTTACTTCAGACCATTTCTCCAGTTTGTCCAGATCATTTTCAATTTTAATCCTATCGTCCAAAGCACTTGCAACCCCTCCCAGCTTGGTATTGTTCACAAACTTTATATGTGTACTCTCTATGCCATTATCTAAATCATTGATGAAGATATTGAACAGAACTGGACCCAGAACTGATCCCTGCAGGAGCCCACTCATTATGCCCTTCCAACATGACTGTGAACCATTGATAACTACTCTCTGGGAACAGTTCTCCAACCAGTTTTGCACCCACCTTATAGTAGCTCCATCTAGGTTGCATTTCCCTAGTTTGTTTATGAGAAGGTCATGTGATACAGTATCAAAAGCTTTACTAAAGTCAAGATATACCATGTCTACAACTTCCCCCCTATCCACCGGGCTTGTTATCCTGTCAAAGAAAGCTCTCAGGTTGGTTTGACATGATTTGTTCTTGACAAATCCATGCTAACTTACTTATCACCTTATTATCTTCTAGATGTTTGCAAATTGATTGGTTAATTATTTGTTCCATTATCTTTCTGGGTACAGAAGTTAAGCTGACAGATCTGTAATTCCCAGGGTTGTCCTTATTTCCCTTTTTATAGACTGGCACTATATTTGCCCTTTTCCAGTCTTCTGGAATCTCTCCCATATTCTGTGACTTTTCAAAGATAATTGCTAATGGCTCAGATATCTCCTCAGTCAGCTCCTTGAGTATTCTAGGATACATTTAATCAGACCCTGATGACTTGAAGTCATTTAATTTGTCTAAGTAATTTTTAACTTGTTCTTTTCCTATTTTAGCCTCTGATCCTACCTCATTTTCACTGGCATTCACTATGTTAGACATCCAATCACCACCAACTTCCATGGTGAAAACTGAAACACAGAAGTCATTAAGCACAACTACCATTTCCACATTTTCTGTTATTATTTCCCACCACCACCCCTCACTGAGTAAAGGGCCTACTCTGTCTTTGGTCTTCCTCTTACTTCTAATGTATTTGTAGAATGTTTTCTTGTTACCCTTTATGTCTCTAACTAGTTTGATCTCATTTTGTGTGTTGGCCTTTCTAATTTTGTCCCTACATACTTGTGTTATTTGTTTATATTCTTCCTCTGTAATTTGATCTAGTTTCCACTTTTTGTAAGACTCTTTTTTTGATTTTTAGATCATTGAAGATTTCCTGGATAAGCCAGGGTGGTCTCTTGCCATACTTCCTATCTTTCGCAGTGGGATAGTTTGCTCTTGTGCCCTTAATAATGTCTCTCTGAAAAACTGCCAACTGTCTTCAATTGTTTTTCTCCTTAGACTTGCTTCCCATGGGATCTTACCTACCAACTCCCTGAGTTTGCTAAAGCCTGCCTTCCTGAAATCCATTGTCTTTATTTTGATGTTCTCCCACCTACCATTCCTTGGAATCATGAATTTTACCATTTCATGATCACCTTCACGCAAGCTACCTTCCACTTTCAAATTCTCAACCAGTTCCTCCCTATTTGGTAAAATCAAATCTAGAACAGCCTCTCCTCTAGTAGCTGTCTCCACCTTCTGAAATTAAAAATTGTCTTCAATACTTTCCAAGAACTTTCTGGATAATCTGTGCCCTGCTGTGTTATTTTCCCAACAGATATCTGAGTAGTTGAAGTCCACCACTAAGTCCTGTGCTTTGGATGATTTTGTTAGTTGTTTAAAAAAAGCCTTATCCACCTCTTCTTCCTGGTTAGGTGGCCTGAGGTAGACCCCTACCATGATACCAGCCTTGTTTTTTACCCCTTTTATCCTTATCCAGAGACTTTCAACAAGTTTGTCTCCTATTTCCATCTCAACCTCAGTCCAAGTGTATACATTTATAATATGTAAAGCAACACCTCCTCCCTTTTTTCCCTGCCTGGGTTTGTTTATTTTCAGTGCAAATAATTAGCAAAGTTACTAAACTACCACTACTATTATACATAAGCAGCTGATCCATCATACCATACTGTATATTGAGAGGATTGGATCACTAATATTTTACTCAGTTTGACCGTCTTCCCACCCAGCTGAAGACTTTCTTGCTCAGGCACTTAGATGGCCAACTCCCTCTCCTCCCACTGCTACAATTTTTATTCTACATTTGAAAGGCGCCAAATTGACAGCCTTGCAGAAACAAATATAGCCCAAGCAAAGTTACTCTGAGCCCTAACTTATAGTGACCATCACAAGGGTGATGTTAAGTTTCCAAGCTCATTGGCCTTTTTGCTGTGATTGCTAATTGAGTGCCAAATATCTGGATGGCTTTTGGGTAATGAACACCTAATAAATAGGCACTTTACTGAGTCCACCAGCTCATTTCACTTAGGCCATGGACATCTATTAGTAACAACTTTCAATGACTACTGACCTGAACCTCGAGGTGACAGGACCTGTGTGGATTACAATTCCTCTGAGTTATCCAGTATATTCAGTATCTTTCAACACACTGAGGGGAAAAAATGAGGGAGATACTGAACTTATACATTCATTTTGGTGAAAAGTGACTTAGATATCATGGATCCAAACACCATGAGCTTGCTACCCCCCTTTGAATGGTTCTTGAGAGCATGATCCATCTTAAAAACAAGAGAAATCACTGTGGTTCTTTGTACACAATGGAGTCTAATTGAAAAGTGCCTAAAATGGTGGCAGTAGATTACAAGTTCTTTACACTAGTGAACCCCATGTCACAAAGATAGTGCCCCTGAATTGGTGTTAAAGTAATGGGAAATTTTCAAATATTTTCTTAAGTGCAGACGTGTCCCGTATATAAGGGTTATCATACATCCGGTTTTTCCCAGACATGTCCAGCTTTTTGGTAATCAAACCCCTATCCAGGGGGAATTGCCAAAAAGCCGAACATGTCTGGGAAAATACCGGCTGGGCACTTCCCCTCCCGCGGCTGCTCTGCTCCTCCCCTCACTCTTCGGCTCTGGTTAAGAGCCGAGCTGCCCGAGTGCTACCGGCTTCGGGCAGCCCCCTTGCGTCCGGACCCCAGCCGCCGGGCGGGCACTTCCCCTCCTGGGCTCCAGCTGCTCTGCTCCGGCGGCTGGGGTCTGGAGGCAAGGGGGCTGCCTGAAGCCGGAGTGCTCGGCTCTTAAACGCAGCCAAAGAGTCAGGGGAGGAGCAGAGCAGCTGGAGCCCGGGAGAGGAAATGCCCAGCTGGGGGCGCAGGGTCTGCAGGCATGGGGGCTGCCCGAAGCCCGAGCGCTACCGGCTTCACGGTTTGCCGGGCAGCCTCCAGACCCTGCGACCACTGGCTGGGCGCTTCCCCTCCCGGGCTCCAGCTGCGCTGGGGAAGCGCCGGCCAGGGGCGCAGGGTCTGGGGGCTGCCCGGCATACCGTGAAGCTGGTAGCGCTGGGGCAGCCCTTTTCGCGTGGCTGGGAGGGAGGAGGGGTAGTTAGGGTGGGGACTTTGGGGAAGGGGCGGAGTTGGGGGGGGCAGGGGGTGGGAAAGAGGCGGGGCCAGCGCCCCGTGGAGTGTCCTCTTTTTTTTATTTTTTAAATATGGTAACCCTACGTATATGTTGGATGGAGTTAAAACAAGCAGAGACTTTTAGGCTGAAAGTAGTTGGATATGCTAGGTCAGATTTATGTGGAAAGTAAGGATTTAATGCGCTATGCTGTTTTTATTACTTATTTAACGATTTATGATACAATACAGGTATTATAACAATGTTCATATGCTGCAAGTAGGCACAGGGCCCCATTGGGCTAGGTGTTCTACAAATGCAGAAGAGATATGGTCCATGCTCTCCACTGTGTAAAAAAAAGGCCTGTATCTGTTCCAAATCTATGAGCAGAAGTGATATATTTGTAAATAAATATGGAGTAGAATACTTTAGTGATCCTTTATCTACTGTTTAGAAGTAAACCCAGCATACAATTGCTTGGTTCCATGATAATATTTTACTTATGAAAAGGAGATCATTACAGAGTGTTAGGGAGAAAGTGAGTCAGGTTTTGAAGACTATCAAGCTGAAAAATAATCATTCTAGCCCAAACTGGACACAGAATTTGTTAGAGGTAGTTTGAAAAGTGGCCAATTTTATGAAGACTCGCACATACTTTAGATCATTGTACTTTCTTAAAATGCACTGAAATAAATTAAATGGTGGGCTGGGGGGAAAAAAAGTATGGTAATGATTTTCCCCAGGTGTTTCTTCCTGTTCAGCTAATCAGACTGCTTTCTTGTTTCATCACTTAATCATATTTTTTATCTCTAGTCAGAGATTTGAATGCAACTAAATGCATGGGTTGCAATTAAAAAATATCAACACTGGTAATGCGATGGTATTTCTGGAATTTGCTCGGGGAGGGGCAGGTTGGAGGGGGGAGGGATAGCTCAGAGGTTTGAGTATTGGCCTGCTAATCCCAGGGTTGTGAGTTCAATCATTGAGGGGGCCACATAGGGATCTGGGGCAAAATCAGTACTTGGTCCTGCTAGTAAAGGCAGGGGGCTGGACTCAATGACCTTTCAGGGTCCCTTCCAGTTCTATGAGATAGGTGTATACCTCAATATAAGGCTGTCCTTGGAAGCCAAAAAATCTTACTGTGTTATAGGTGAAATCGCATTATATTAAACGTGCTTTGTTCCCCCCCCCCCCCCTTCCCACCCCGGAGCACTGCTTTACCACATTATATCCGAATTCACGTTATATCGAGTAGAGGTGTATTTATGTCGCGGACATACAATCGTCTGAAAACAACTACATGCCCCAATTTGGTAAAAGGATAGTCCAGTGGGCAAAGGGGTCCCCTCTCTGGTGTAAGGTCATATTGACTTTAACAGGACAATGTGTCGGCAGAGGGATTCACACATGAGAATCTGTCAGAATCTTCCCTAGTAGATTCTTAGATCTGTCCGATTAATTCTGTTCAGTCTTTGAAAGGAAATACTGCCCATTGCAATATTACTATTTAACCGTTTTATTACAAAGTCTTTTGACTTGACTGTTATCAGTTCCAACCCATTTATTCACAGTAGGATTATGTTCATTTTATTTTGGGGAAACTTCTTCATATATGACAGTAGCACTTTATTTATTTTGTTGCAGTTTATAATGAACCATTCATAAATCACTATGGACACTTAACACAACCTTGTGTGTCATAATCTCAAAGCATTTTACATGACAAATTAAAGAAAACTAAAAAAACCAAAAAAACTAGTGAATCTTTAACTCATATTGAAAACACTACTAGACTTTTATATAGAAAAAATAGATTGTTTATGGGACATTATGTAACACTTTATCAATTTGCCCAATGATTCTGGCATTGTAATAATAACTTAAACGTGTAGTAAAGGAATTCTAAAAAGCTTATATAGAATGGAAAAAATCACTCAAAGATATACTTAAGAGTCCTAAACACAAATGTCTTTTCTTTTATAGGCTTACATAAAAATGTTAAGATTTACCCTTTGTTTTATGGGTCAGTAATATAGTGACACTATCATCAAGGAACTATGCTTGTGTTTCTTCATGTGATTTACAATTCTGAAGCTCAGTAATCAGTCTGTTTGGCAGATCAGTGAGCAGAGCATTATGGTAGTCTAGTCTAAGGGAGATAAAAGCATGAATGAGCTTCTTTGAATCAGACAAGCAGAGATATGTCTTAAGCATGGCAATTTTTTTTCTCAGATGATAATAGTTTCTAATAATCTGAGAAACGTAATGTTCAGAGAACATATTGGAATCAGAAACAACACTACGATTTTTAAATGACTCATGCATACTAGTTGTACATCAATCAGAAACAAACTAAAAAGTTGAGATGGCCTTGAGCTCATAGCAAATCCCAAGTACTTCACTTTGTCTGAGTTTAGTTAAAAAAAAAGATAGGTGATAGGTGCCTTTAAGTATACAACTTGTTACTGAAACAGTGTCATTTGGATATACGTACATGTTTTGGCACACTGATCTGTGTGCTAAAGAATTAAATCCAATTGAACATCAGTAAATGATCTATTATTAGAAACCTAAGGAATATGCCTTGCTAGTGAATAAGAAAGAAGTGACCCATGAAACCAGAAGATTACAAGAGATAGAAGTATCAAATCAGTCAAAACTATACCTGATTAAATGAAAACATCCTTCAGGTGCTGCAGAAGAATAACTTAGTCAACAGTTTAAGAAGAGGAGAGGCTTTGAGGTCATGTGACATGAAAACCAAAAGAGAAACAGATTCTACCTTATGTAGATGAGCAGTCCTTGCTGACATTAACCAAAATCTGATTGCAATTACACGTGCAAGGTGGATGGGGGAACTTTATGGGGTTGGCGGTGAAAGGGGGACAGTTCCGGTAGCAAGGGAGATAAATGCTCGCTAATTTACACCAGGCAGCTTCTTCTCCTTGGGAATTTCTGGCATCCATTGGCCAGCTGTGTGTGCTGATTGGCCAGCATTCCCAAGCTCTCAGGATTTAGCCCAGTGCAGGACCACTGGAAAATGTGGAGCCTCTTTCAGCTCCATTTCAACAACCTCACCCTAACTAGGAATGGAAACCTGGCCTGACACATGCTGCAAGTTTTGCAGATTGCCCATTTGGAGAGTCAGAAAGGATTTTTTTCTCCATAGACCAATTGGCAGAGGACCAACGAGTTTTTTGCTTTCCTTGTAGCACCTTAAAGGCCCAGTGGGTTAAGTTGGACCATGTTTAGTACCTACCTGAGGTACTTGTGTTGAGCTGCTTATTCACTGGATCTTGCAGCTAGTGTCCAATGCAGTTAAGAGAATAAAATTAACATTTCCCAGAGGTAAAAGACCTGGGATTTTGGTGAATAGCCATGGGTTTATGGAATAGGGTTAGACCTTATTGTTTTCATGGGTTGAGGTTCCCTCCCTGCTTCTCCCTATGTTCCCCCTTGTCAAGAGGCTGGAGAGGGTGCTTGGACTCAGAAAGAGCTGAATCTGGGGGTGGGGGGATAGGCTGGGGAGAGCCTACACAGAGTGACAGGTTATATAGTAAGGAGCCCTGAATCCCCTGCACTGGAACCAATTAAATGCCTGGTATAGGAGAGTATAGGTGATGGGTGGCCTGCTTTAAATGTTAATAAATGTTGTGGCCTGCTGTTTAATTCCTTGCATGTGTTTGTCTTCATTTTGCTGCCGTGTCTGCATCAAATGTCTGTAACACCTATTCCATTACTATTTGACAATATATATGAGAGTGTAGGTCCTTTTGTTGCGATAGTATTTTTAATAGCGGTATGATACACAGGAATATGTGTAAGAGACCTGTCACGTGACAAGGATCAAGGTTACAATGGTTTATATCCCTATCATATAGCAAGAAGTTCGCCAATGGGAGCTGCGGGAAGCAGCAGCCAGCACATCCTGGTGGCCCACACCGCTTCCCGCAGCTCCCATTGGCTGGGAACAGTGAACTGTGGCCACTGGGAGCTGCGAGGGGCCATGCCTGTGGACGGTCAATGTGAACAAAAATGTCTCGTGGCCCGCCAGTGGATTACCCTGATGGGCCGCATACCATGATGGTTGCTGACCCCTGTTTTAGACTCAACTGTAGCATGTTGGTTGTAGTAAAAATATCGCCCAATAGGCAGCCCCAGAAGGAATACAATAATGTAATATGTCCAAGAGACTTTGATATCATAGATAGAATTGGTCAAAAATAATATTTTTCCTTGAAAAAAATTATTTTTTTTTCACTTTGTCATTGTTTACCACAGAATTTCCAGCTTTTTGTCAACGAATCAAAATCCCCAAACCCAAGTTGCTGAAAACAAACCAAACCAAAATTCCCTCAAATATTTTTGACAAAAACCTGTTCTTGTCAAAACGCTATTTTTTCAGGGACAAAAATGAATGAGCAGATGAGAGATGCTGTGATATGTTTTAATCTGTATCAATAACTTGTTAATAATATTCTAATCTGAATCTCCTCATCAAACCCTTATGCTGCTTTCTTTGTGATCTCTCAGGGTGAAATCCTGGCTTCACTGAAGTCAAGTCAATAACAAAGTACCCCTTGATTTCAGTGGAACCAGTTTAGGCTCCTCCCAGTTAACATAGAAATTATGCAGATAGGTATAGGTGAGCATCTAATGGGAGGGACATGGATAATGAAGCCACCTTCTACTGGAGATGTGAGTCTAACACTTGCCTTTAGTGCCTTGATCCTGCAATTGGATCAGTATACTCATGTGGTCCTAGCACCCATGTGGAATCCCACTGAACCCACCAGGGCTCTGTATGGTCACAGTGCTCCACCCATGTGGATCAAATTTCAGAATCAAGAATTTAGCATCTGTGAGGAGGAAGGGGTTATTTGATTTGTTTTGTTTTTAAAGAGATTTTCTCATTTAAGAATTTATAGCATAAAAGTAAAACCACCATACATCAAAAACACTAACTCTTTGGAGCAGGAGTTAACACCTGTAATTTTAACACAATGTAAAATCCAAGTTTACTGCAAGTCATCTTATTACCATTATTAGGCAAACTAATTCTGTATTCTCAAACAGTCTATATTACAATAAAATCTTTCTGTAAAGTTTGCATCAAGGGACCCTTCAAACTGTCCAAAACAGCTTTGTCAAGGGAAAAGTAATTTAACAATGTTGCTGATAGCTACAAATGTTTGTGTAGTTATTATCACGTATGTGATCCTTTACTGATCCTGTATCTGCTCATATCATTTTGCTTTGATAAAACCTTAATCTCACCCTTAATCCTTTCTCTTTGTGTATACTTAGCTCAGGAATGCTTTGATAAGGCACAATAATAATAGAAAATATGCAAAGTGTCTAAAAAGCAGTGATTTCTTATTTGTTGGAGTCAGCAAATCTTGACTGGCATGTATTCTATACTTACAGAAATTTGCCAACAGCACTTTTCAGTAAATGTACAGGGGATTTTTTTTTTAACAGAGTACAGTATATTTCTTAATGGAATGTGTATTAGAAGTGCTGAACTTGAAATGTTTAGGCATTCCAGAACTGTGTATGAGAAGTGAAATGCCAAGATATAATTGCATAACTAGAGAAAATCTATTTTTTTCTTTCATGTGTCTGTGTATTTCCAGTTATGAGGCCAAAAAATGTAGTGACAGTGAAACCTGCATGTTTGGGTTTCAGCTGTTGGTTTGGTTTCACATTCTTGATAGTAATTAACCCTTCTCCCCTAATCACTGGTTTATACAGAGTCTTCCCTTTAGGTATTTAAGAAGCACACAGTGTTCTGTGTACCCTTAGTCCATATTATTATAAGGCCTTCACAGCTGCATATGGAAGGTTAGAAAAATGTTATTCATTCTTCAGAAAAAGATTATCAGGTTATAGTACCTCTCTGTTTTAGGATGGGATTTTTCAAAAATAATACAGCATTGGCCTGAGTCTACACTAATTGACTTCAGTGATTCAGAGTTGGGCTAACACTGAGCCCTTTTGAAAATCTGGTTTACCTCGGTGTGACATTGGATAGGTCATTAATGTACTGCAACCACTTGAGGAAGATGGCCACCAAAGTCAGCACTCAGAACAACCTGCTCAGAAAATTGGTTGGTTCAATCTGGGGTGCGACTGCCCGGATGCTTAGAACATCAGCCCCTTGCCCTCTGCTATTCAACATCAGAGTACTATGGTCCTGTCTGATATTGCTTGTCTCACACAAGGCTGGTTGATGTAGAGCTTAACAAAGCTATGTGTGTTGTTACCTTGGCTTTACGGGCAACTCTGTTGCTATGGCTACTGATATTTAGTAACATAGCACTGCCCCATATTTGCCATGAAAAGGTCTCTACCATGCTGCTGGCCAAGATCTGTGAGAATAGCGACCTGCCTTTGTACGCAGACTTCTTCAACCACCTGTCAGCTCACCTGTCTTCTAGACTCCCTTTATGGTCCTTTAGGCCACCACAGGACGTGACAGTGGAATCTGCTTGGTGCAACAAGTGGTCAGCAATGACAGTCATTAATCACTGTCTTGTCACTGACCAAACCATCTGTCCACCAGGTTTTGATCTGCCAAGGCACCTGTGGTCATCTCTGAACTGGTTTCAAACAGGACAGGACAACTATATGGCCAATCTCTTTAAATGGGGTTTTTCTAATGGCCCGCAATGCAGCTGTGGTCAACTTCAGACTATGTCGCATAGCCTTGACAAGTGCCCACTAATTTATTTTGACATTGGGCTACCAGCTCTCCACGTGGCTTATGATGATGTCATCAAATGGTTGGGCACATTGTGCATACACTGATATTTATTTGAAAGTCCTGTCCTTAGTACATAATAAAGAATTCAAATTACTGGGTGAACTAAATCATTATTGCTTAATCATTGTCATCCGAAAGTACATACAGTAGCTTCAACTCAATAATAAAGGACAAAATCCAATCATCATGTAAGCCAGACTGGTGCAATTCTCCTGATTCAGTGGAGCTCTACTCAATTACACGCATGCTGAAATTAATCCAGTGTGCTAATGTTTAGTGTAATGTAGAAATAGTGGTGGGGAGACAGAGATCTCCCATCCCTTCAGTTCCTTAATAATTCAGGTCCTCTAATCCAAAACACTATGAACAAATGTTTCCAGAAGTTTGAGCACATACATTGCATTCTCAGAAATAACACCTCCTTTCCAACTCCCCTTCCCCTCCCCCCTTGACAAACTCACTGTTTGACAAATACACATATTGCAGTAAAGGTCATAAAATATGTCATGTTTAACCATCAGTTCCCAACCCACACCACATCACACCACGTTTGCAGTTCCCAAGATATTTGGGAAGTTGGAATGGCAGGGCGATCAATTTACAGTACCAGTGGCTAGAAGCTGAAGACATACAAATTGAAATGGGAAATTAGGCACACATTTTTAATAGTGAGGGTGATTATCCATTGGAACTAACTATCAAGTGAAGTAGGCAATTGTCCATCTCTTGATATCTTCAAATCAAGACTGGATGCCTTTCTGAAGATATGCTTTAACCAAACATACATTATTGAGTTTAGTGCGGGGTTCTTGGGGGAAATTTAAGAATCTGTGATGTGGAGAAGGTCCGACATAGATGATTTAATGGTCCATTCTGGCCTTTAAGTAAGGTGACCAAACAACAAATGTGAAAAATCAGGACGGGGGTGGGAGGGGTAATAGGAGCCTATATAAGAAAAAAGACCCAAAAATCGGGACTGTCCCTATAAAATAGGGACCTCTGGTCACCCTACCTTTAAGTCAATAAATCTATGGCTCTGCAGCTCCCATTCAGCTGTGTCACTCCCTAAGTGCACTGATCCCATTACCTCAATCACTCACACTTTCCTCCACCCCAAAGAGGAGGGGAATTAGAAAATGAGGAACAGGTTTTTGCAGAAATTTAATTCTCTATACATAATCTTATTCCTAGCCTTACCCTTACTTTTACGGTTACTGAAAATCAAGGACAGTTTGTATTCTTATTTGTTTACCTTTAAAAATACTATATAATCTTTGTCTATCTTTTGGGCACCATGTTCATAGAAAACCAAAGACTACAGTATTTTCACTAATAAAATAAAGATTTTATGGGCCAGATTCTTAACATAGTTTCATCACAGCTTAGTTTTATCAGCTTGCAAGTGCAAATAGTACATGTTTAACCAGCAAATCATGTTTAACAGGTACTGGTTGGTGATATTTGTGTTCCCAGTTGATTATAAGTGATACTATTTGCAGTTGCATCTTGCACTTCACAAAGGTTCTGTACTCAGGGAAATGATCAATATGATGAAGATGAACTACCTTTATTTTTAACATGACTTTTTTTTTCTTTTTTTTTTACTGTTAAGACGCAACATCCAAGGGGAAAATGGAGTTCTCATACTGATCAGAGGTTATTCCTTTCTCTATATGCACACATTCTCATTAATTTGTAAGGAAGGAGAGCTATTCTTCTCTTGGGGTTAAATGTACTCAGCTATAAAGAGTCCACACTGTATGCAGTACTTTAAATGTAAGCACAACTTAAGTTTACAGGCAGTGTTTGCATTTGAGTGGTGCAAAAGGAGGAGCAAGTGAAAAGATTTCTTTGATAAAAGGAGTCACATGGTCAAATGGAACCTGTAGCAAGTCACAGCTGGGCCCCTCTTACTTATGCCCCTGCTGCCCTCACAAACCAGTCAGGGACCCCTCAGGTCGATGCAATCACCAGTGCACTTTATTTGTTCTTATTTCCCACCACTACCTTACTATCTATATACGGATTTGTTTCACAGCCAGTCTTTACCAGCAGCAGACCAGAACTACCCATCCCTCTCGGTCTCTGGCTTCTCCTTTTCTCTTCTCCGCCCCCCAGATTCCTTTCTCCCAGCCCTTTTATAGCCCCTGGCTAATTAGGCTGGCAGCTGTTACTAGTTGCGAGGCAGGCACAGGCCTATTCAGCCATCTCCAATCTACTCCTCTTAATTGGGACTGGCATGGCAGGTTGCACTCCTTACCCAGCATCCTGTCACAAATCCTGAAGAAGGAGATTCCGGAGGCAACATTTTGGAAAGAACTCAGGTAGGTGAGATGGGGGTGAGAAACATCAGAAAGGATGAAGTTGCAGCAGTGGAGCCAGGAGATGTTGAGGACCTGGACAAGAGCTTTAAAGATGTGGAAAAAAGGCTGCGTCTTTGTGATTCTATGGGGAAAAAAAAACAGCAACCATATTCTCACATGGCCTACATGTGCACGGCCAAAGAAAGGACAGAGGTAAAGATGACTCCATGTGACAAGGACAAGTGCCACAGAGTTATGGTAGTGTTGTCCTCAATCATAGAGAAGAATTTGAAAAAAACTGCAGTAGGTGATTCTTGTCGACTTTTCCTCATCCTCTGCACATCCTGCATGGAGGTACGATCAAGCCTGAAATTTTAGTTGTAAACATCTCTGTCATGTAAGATGCACTACAAAATGATATCACTGGAAAGGGTGTGAAGATGGCAGATTCAATATGATTTCTCTGTACTGACTGTTGGAAAAGTAATATGATAAAACACACAATTTCCAAGAAATTATTGTAATGTTTTGGGGACAACTTTTGGTTTTTGAAAGTGAAGGAAGTAACTATAGGGTCAGCCATTTTTTATTTGACCTGACCTGTAGGGAGGAGGAATCAGTTGCCATTCTGAAGGTGGAAGGCAATTTGGGTGAAAGTGATCATGAAATGATGATTTCATGATTGTAAGGAAAGCAAGGAGTGACAGCAGCAGAAAAAGTAGAATGGACTTCAATAAAGTGGACTTCAAGAAACTCAGAGAACTGGTAGGTAAGGTCTCATTGGAAAATTTCTAAGGGATAAAAGAGTCCAGGAGAGATGGCAATTTCTCAAGGAGACAGTAACAAAGGCACAACTGCAAACTACCTCAACATGAAGGAAAGGGAAGAAGAATATTAAGAGCCCAATAAGGCTCCATCCAGAGCTCTTGAATGACCTGCAAATCAAAAAGGAATCTTATAAAAAATGGGAACATGGACAAATTTATAAGTAGGAGTACAAAAGAATAGCACAAGAATATCAAAATCAGAAAGGCTAAGGCACAAAATGAGTTACAAAAAAAGCAATAAGAAAATGTTCTTTAAATAAAATAGAAATAAGAGAAAGATGAAGGACAGTGTACGTCTTCTACTTAGCTGGTAATAATTGATGATATCAAGAAGACTGATGTTTTCAAGTCAGCAAGGCCTGATGAAATTTATCCTAGGGTACTTAAGGAACTAGGTGAAGCAATCTTGGACCTGTTAGTAATTATCTCCAAGAACTTGTGGACTATGGGTGAGGTCCCAGATGACTGGAGAAGGGCAAACATAGTACCTATCTTTAAAAAGGGGAACAAAGAGGACCCAGGGAATTATAAACCAGGCAGCCTACTTAGTTACTTGGAAAGATACTGGAACTTAGTGGAAAGCAATCAATTTGTAAGCACCTCGAGGATAATAGGTTTATAAATCAGAGCCAGTATGGATTTGTCAAGATTAAATTATCCCAAACCAATCTTATTTTCTACTTGGACAGGGTTACTGGCTTAATGGATTGCAGAAAAGCAGCAGACATGATGCATCTTGATTTTAGTAAGGCTTTTGACACCGTCCCACATGACATTCTCATAAGTAAATGAGGGAAATGTGATCTAGATGAAATTATTATAAGGTGGGTGCTCAACTGGTTGGAAGACTATTCAAAAAGTAATTCTCAATAATTCACTGTCAAAGTAGGAGAGCATAGCTAATGGGATCCCTCCAGGGTTAGTCCTGGGTCTGATACTACTCAATATTTTCATTAATGACTTGGATAATGGAGTAGAGAGTATGTTTATAAAATTTGCTGATGACACCACACTGGGCGGGGTTGAAAGCACTTTGGAGGACAGGATTAGAATATAAAATTACCTTGACAAATTAGAGAATTGGTCTGAAATCAACAAGATGAAATTCAATAAAGACAAGTGCAAAGTACTTCACTTAGGAAGTAAATATCAAGTGCACAACTACAGAATGGGGAATAACTGAATAGGTAGTAATATTGCTGCAAATGGTCTGGGAGTTATAGTAGCTCACAAATTCAGTATGAGTCAATGTGATGCAGATGTGGAAAAGATTATTATCATTCTGGGAAGCATTAACAGTGTCATTATATAAAATACAGGAAGTAATAGTCCCACTCTGCTTGGCATTGGTGAGGCCTCAGCTAGAGTACTGTTCCCAATCCGGAGCACCACACTTTAAGAAAGATGTGGACAAATTGGAGAGTCCCAAGGAAAGCAACAAAAATGGTAAAAGGTTTAGGAAACCTGACCTACGAGGAAAGATTAAAAAAGCTGAACATGTTAAGTCTTGAAAAAGAAGAGTAAGGGGGGGACCAGATAACAGTCTTCACATATGTAAAGGGGTATTATAAATAGGACTGTGATCAGTTGTTCTCCATGTCCATTGAAGGTAGGATAGGAAGAAATGGGGTTAATCTTCAGCAAGGGAGAATTAGCTATTAGAAAATATTTACTCACTGTATGAGTTGTTAAGGGCTGGAATAGACTTCTAAGGGAGGTTGTGGAATCCCTATCATTGGAGGTTTTTAAGAACAAACACCTGTTCAGTATGGTCTAGGTTTACTTGGTGCTGCCTCAGTTCAGGGGGCTGGATTTGATGACTTCTCGATATCCCTTCCAGCCCTACATATTTATGATTCTATGAACCAGACAAGCTTCTTTCTAATTTCAATATTTTATTAATAATACGTAGGGTGTTGCACTGTACATGCAGTACACTTTTATGGTTTTCTGTCTTAGTTTTGCTTTAGTGTATAATCACCCACAAAAGCTGTTTATGGATTCACATTAAATGGGGTGCCCTCAATATTATCTAATCTAAGGTCACATTAAAATGTAAAGTAGAGTTTATAGAAATAAGTTCCACTTAAGCTTGCTATTATGAAACTAACATTTTGGCTTGGTTTAAGAACTAAGCTAAAATGTTCTTATGCCCTTATGTTATATTAATATTGACTGAATGCACATTTATTTCACATTTTAACAATATACAATTTTTTTCAAACGTGGAAACTTTTATTCTAAGATATTAAACGTAATTATCATTTAATGTTCATTTGTATAGTATTTGTATTTAGAAGAAGGTTTGGGTCTGTACATTTCACATAGTCTCTTGCATTTGTGGGAAACTACCTAAGAAATGCCTTTTCTATTAGGGTGGTATGATAATACTTACATGGTATAGCAATGGGGTTTTCTATATAACATATTAACTAAAAACAATGAAAAAACAGGGGCGCTTCCCTTCCTTCTCCCCCATCTTTACCATATCCCACCCTTCTCACCCTTACATTATCCATAGGGGTTATGTTAAGACATTTTCTTTTTTATGTGTCTGTCTGTGCCTGGGGCCTAGGCACAACCTGTCCTTTCCTTTACCTGGCCACTGACACACTGAAAAATAAACTAAATATGGTCATTCTTAACACCTTGAAACTTTGCATAGAATAAAATGTTTATCATTTCATGCATTCAAAAATGAAAGTGTCAAGGTATTTTCCTTTTAGTTTATGATTCGAAACTGAAAATGAAATTTTCATTTTTTATTAAATTTCAATATTTTGTTTTATTTTAGAATGAAAATTATTTCAAAATTTCCCACAAAATTTGTGTTTATTTTATTTTTTTTACCAGTTCTAGTGGTTGAGCCCTTCTGAAAATCTTATTCAAAGGTCTAATGAGAACTGAGTTCCATTGAAATTAATGCCCTGTTGTGGAGCCATTCTGAAAATTCCAACCTAAAGACAACAGGTTCTAAGGCATTGAGTAGTAGCATGCAAAGTATCAGTTTGTGCAGGCTGTTTTGCTGATAGTCTTTCACATTGAAACTGAGCAGTTCCCATATTATCCACTCATGGCAACTCTGTTTAGTTGCCAAATAAATGTGGCAAGTAATATTTTGAGAGTAGGATGTTCCCTTATGATAAAGAAAAAGTAATCCATAAGCCAATATTTAAATCTGTACTCAAATATACATCCTGCCAGTCCATCCCACATGCTTAAAGCCTGTTGGATATTTCAGATGTTGTTTTGCTGAACATCCTGCAGCCAATTCACCCACCATCAGTTGTATCATTGGGGTGGGGAGGAATAGCAAAATTATGCGTGCTTAAAAGAAAAAAGCTTTTAATTTTGATGAAAAATGTATTTTAAAAGCCCTTAGCAATGATATTATCTGATATTCTCTTGGGGGGGAGGAGGGGAAATGATATAAAACTAGAGTAAGAAACAAAATCCCACAAAGTACCAAATTATAATGAGTACCAGCATAGGATATTATAAATATGACAAACTAGACTGTTCTGTTATTTAGAAATAATTTAAAATTGCATTGGTGTAGAAATCAATTATTAAATGAACATTTTTGTGATGCTGAGATTAATAAAAGATGAGAGATGCCCAGAAAATGTATATACTGTCCCTTTTTAAAATTAAGAATCAAACCTTCATCAAGCTGTAAAAAAAATAGTAAAAAACAGTTATCAGACAAGTAATATGGTAATATAATTTTTTTAAGACTTAGTCAAGCCTAGGGAAGAGTGTTAAAAATAGTTATAATTTAAAACTGGATTGTAGAATAATAAGCTATAAGAGAATAAAAAGTAACAATAAAGATAGTATCATAAATTAAACTAAATGTCACCATGATATTGGGCTCTTTCAATAAAACCTCTCATGCTTAAATATACAATATTACTATATATTTTATTGCTCAGGTCAGAAAAGGGCAGTCATTCATTCCAGATGTAATAGGTTTGTTCACACACAGTATGGAGCACTTTAAAATGACGCAAAGGGAGACAATAAGGACTCTACCAGCATTTCCCCCTATTATAGAAATGTAGCTGCCTCTGTAATGCAACACAGCAACCCTTAAACAATGTACAGCAACAACAGAAACTGTTCTAAGGCTAGTAAATGAAGAATACCATATATAAATAGAAAAAAATAGGGAGAATATAATTATCCAAGTTGCAATTCCTGTACCACACTGTTAATAACATATCACCTTTTGCTCATGCAAAAACCATATCCTGTTTTTTAATAATCACGGGGTCAGTACTAGAGCTGGGAATATAATGGATTTCTTCAGTTTGTTGGAAATTCAGAAAACAAAATTAAAAATTCATTTTGGGTCAAACCAAAATGACATTTTTCAATATTTTCAGCAAATTGAAGATTAAACAAATCAGGATGAAAGAAACATTTTGATTTTGACCATTTTAAACCATTTTTGATGTTAGAAAACAAAATTTAAGGAGATTTTGACACGAAAAGACATTTTGAACCAAAACACTGAAATGCTTTGTTTTGAAAATATCAAAACAAAATGTTTCAGTTTTTTCATACAAGACAATGCAAATTCACAAAACATCACTGTTGTTCAATCTGCCCTTTTTGCCCCCAAAAAGCTTTGGTCACATTTTTCCCCCCAATTCTAGTCAGGATGTTAGTTTTACATTGCACCTGAATGATATCACCTTGGTCCAATGCTAGCATATTAGCTCAGTACTAAGCGTGATAGAGAATTTTGTCTACTGAATCCCCGAACTACTTTCTCCATTTTCATAGATCTTCGATCCACATGCAATCCAGCTCAAACTCTGCTTACCTAGTGAATTTTGATGAGATCAGTCCTTGAGGTGGCATGGCTGCAGGCAAATCTAAACTATGTGTGTGTTTATAGAATACACAACAACAGAAGAACTACTTGTGTAACAATCTGTTCTTCTGTTGTTGTGTATTCTATAAACACACACATAGTTTAGATCATAAATGCTTCATCTAGAAGTAAGTACAGGTTAAACATAACCACTTTTCCTTTTGTCAAACAAGGATGTTTTTCAAGCAGCCCTGAAGGCAAAGGACCAAATTTTCTCTGTTACCTTGGTTTAAATTCAGAGTTATTCCATTGAAATTAACCAAGAGCAGATATTGGCCAAAAGGTCCCCACTGTCTATTTTATATTTTTTTGAAATCTGAATTTGAACAAACTCTAAAATTCACCACTGGGTAACTGCATTAATCTCCAGTGACTTTACTGAGGTTGCATCATTTTTGCTGCTGCTACTCTGTCAAAAATGCTTAGTTTCTTGCACACTGAGAATGGACTAGTCAAAATTACCAAACACCTTTTCATTACTTTTGATGTGCAATTTTTGTTAATGTATGTGTGCGTGGTGTTTATGTATTATGCTTAAAGTTTGTTTGTGATTGCCTTTCCATTCTTAACTCTGATCATTTGTGCATTCAGCTTATTCACTAAAGACAGCAAATATCCTATGGGAAAACATAGTATATGATCATGTCATTAAAAGACTGTATCAAAGCATACAGACAAGGGCCTTTTCAAGAAAAGTTTGCCAGAATCTTTGAAAATTGGAAGTGTTAGGTAAGATACGAGCTCCCCCATTATGATACAAACAGATCTGCAACTTGTCATGCAGAAGACAGACGTGGCTAGGAACGTCTGTACCATATTTTCATCTTTGGAAGTGCTGTGTTAAATTTGCAAATGAATTTTAGTTCTGCTGTTTCTCTTTGAAGTCTGTTTCTGAAGTTTTTTTGTTCAATGATAGTGACTTTTAAATCTGTAATAGAATGACCAGGAAGATTGAAGTGTTCACTTACTGGCTTATGTATGTTACCATTCCTGATGTCCGATTTGTGTCCATTTATTCTTTTGCGGAGGGACTGTCCGGTTTGGCCAATGTACATGGCAGAGGGGCATTGCTGGCACATGATGGCATATATAACATTAGTGGATGTGCAGGTGAATGAGCCCTCGATGGTGTGGCTGATGTGGTTGGGTCCTCTGATAGTGTCGCCAGACAGATTTAAAAGACCATTCAACACCATTAATCTGGGCTTGAATAGGGACTGGGAGTGGCTGGCTCATTACAGAAGCAGCTTTTCCTCTCCTGGAATTGACACCTCCTCATCTATTATTGGGAGTGGACTACATCCACCCTGATTGAATTGGCCCTGTCAACACTGGTTCTCCACTTGCGAAGTAACTCCCTGCTCTCCATGTGTCAGTATATAATGCCTGCATCTGTAACTTTCACTCTATGCATCCGAAGAAGTGAGGTTTTTACCCACGAAAGCTTATGCCCAAATAAATCTGTTAGTCTTTAAGGTGCCACCAGACTCCTTGTTGTTTTTATTTTCTTAGTAACCAAATATTTTCACTTGAATTTTTCCTCAAAATATTTTTTTAAATCTAAAGTTGTGCAAATTTTATGACGTTGCAAAGAGAAATGTTTAGTTACTTATATTTCACCCTTATATTTATAATACTTTAACTTATATTTACTTATATTTTACCCCTATGTTTTATATTGTTAAAAACCATGAAAAATGTTAGGTTTAACATGATTTCAATATGAAATGATAGTAAACTATTGTAATTTTTTAAAAAGTTTGAGTTTGTGACAAAATGTGAAAATGATCAATTTTGTGTGGTTTCAGTGTTTATAATTCAAGTAATTGTGCAGCACTGTTTATACTCCTCCAGATCAAGTCATTTAAAAACAAAATAAATATTTGTCTAATATCCTCCCTATTCCTGGAAGCAACTGAAATAAGACCAGGAAATAGGAATTACTCTTTACCTTATTCTCCACATGACTTAATCTTTTCCTCTGTGTTGCCTCACCAGAGCTCTTTGTTTTTCATCCCAGAGGATCTTTTCAGACATGGAGAATAATACAGTGTCAGCATTCATTCCTGTCCATGGCTGGTTCCTCCATTAAACCCAGTCTGGTCACATCCCTCTGTGCAGTGTACTGCCATCTGGTTGGGGGTCAGTAGATTGAAATTACCTTGGTTATGTTTACATTATTTTCTTTGGCATCCTATTGTCTTTTTGTCTTCTGCAGTATCTCCATCATAATATTTTTATTTAGCCAGACCCATATCCTGATTTCACATCCTACTAGCTGTCTAACTCTCTTCATTTGTCAGAAAATTAGTCTACCTTAGTCTGGCATTTTTCAAAGAACTCTCATCTCTACTGCCTCCAGTCTTCTCATGTCTATTTCATTTAATGCATTTGCTTCCAGCCCACAAAGTAATACTGTTAGTACACTCGTTTGATTAATTTTTATTTTGATTCCACACACAATGTTTTTTATCATTGCATAATTTCATCAATTTCTGTGCAGTACTTGTGATTGAGGCACACCTCTTTTTAATCTCATCCTTGATGGAACTGTCAGCACTGACCAAGTTTTCTAGGTACACAGGAGATTCTACTTGTTTTATGACTTCATGAAACATTTGCTGCATTTCAACACAACAATCTTGAAGAAAGGAGATCCTTTCAATCCAAATAACTATTGAGGTACAAAGTTTATTGTCAGTACTCAGACAAATCATGATGAAGGTACTTGTCAGCAAATTAAGGCCAATTTATGAGAAAGTGGTAGGAGAGAAACTGTGGCTTCAGACCAGGTTGAGGTTGCATCCATCATTGAATTGAGCAGCTGATGGGGGAGAGGGAAAGGGGTAAAGGCGAGAATGGGGATGTTTGCTGTTTTCATTGACTTTATGAAGGCATTTGATGTGGTTTGGATGGAAGCATTATGGAAAGTAAAATCCAATGGCATTCCAGATAGAATAATTGTAATTATAAAATCTATGTATGAAAAATCCTGCAGAGCCATAAGTATTGGTGGAAAATTACACAACATTTGGTGTAAGACAAAAAGGCATGAAGTCATCTTTGCTTTTCATCATGTTCTTAAAGTGGACATTAAGAATGTTTAGACAAGGTGGAGGGCATGGCAATTGAATGATTTAGAATTAACCTTTTTAGTTTATGCAAATGACATTGTACAACTGGCGGACATGTTTGAATTAATAATGATGCTCTTCACAACCTTGGGAAATTGGTGTAATCAACTAGGATTTAAAATGAATGCCAACAAGACAAAGTCACTGGAAAAGGGACAATAACCAGTAGAGCTGTCCCATCCTGGAGGGCTAGTGGAGGGCCTAGTGCTGGCTTGCCCCAGCCAGGCCTGCCCCCCTCTGCCCGCCCCACCGGCTCCCGGCATCACTCGGGCCAGGGGGTGGAAGCTGGAAAGAGGCGGGACAGGGGCTTGGGGAAGGGGTGGAATGGCGGGGACAGGGCAGAGCAGGGGCGGGGATGGGAGCTTGGGGGAAAGGGTGGAGTGGGGGCGGGATGGGGGCAGAACAGGGGCGGGAAGAAGCAGGGTGGGGGCTTGGTGGAAGGGTTGGAGTGGGGACGGGGCCTGGGTCGGAGGTGGGCATTGTCCCTGGCCCCGCACCCCCCTGGGGACGGCCCTGATAACCAGAGTAGAAGAGGTAAAATTGTTAATCCTCCTTAAAATGCAGAAACCCACACTTACCTAGTTGGTGATAATTGCTGCAATCTGAGAAAATTAGTTTAGTGAAACTCCCTTATAATGGAGTTAAACTCAAGTGTCTAATGTTTGGAACATGCACAAATCTTTTGGGGACTTTTCGGGGTCAGGGCTTAATGTCTACACTATAAAAACAACAAAGTCAGAAACAGTTACAATATTTGTACTTGTTGCCTGACACAGTTACAACACAATTATAAGGTTTCACGGCATAGTTAAAGGTTTGGTTTTCAAAAGTGTCAAGATGGCTTTAGAGCACAGGTCCCAGGGCTTTTCAGAGCCATCTACATTACAAATTGCAGCCATGTTGTAAATGGGTTCCATGATTGAGTTTTATTTCTGGCTCAGTCAAAGCTGATAAGATGAGTTAAAGGTGATTATGTAACCATTATGCGTTTGATTGAGACTGCTGCAAACTCTCCAAAGTACAGTGAGTCATAAAAGAAATGGGAAGATGAAAATGGCTCATTGAACAAAGGGCAGGGCCTGTTAAGATTAAGCAAGGCAGGGATGATCAGGCCTCTTGGATGTTTTAAAAAAAAACAAAAACAAACAAACAGCAAGGGGTGAAAGTGTAGCACATAGACAACTAATAGGCATTGTGATGATCGTCTTAATTTTTTTTTTTGCAAGAATGAAAATTAAACTGTCTCCAATAAGAAAAAAGATGATGTGCTTGGTGATTCGTAGAAGAGTTACAGGCTTGCCATGGAAGGCTCAAACAAACCATCCACAAAATGCAAGAAAAATGTAAAGCTAAAAAGTGGTAGGAGGTTTTGATTTAAGGAAATGGGAGAAAGAATGGTCATGGAACAATCATTTTAATGCTTTCAGAAGCACATAAAAGCCACAGTGCAGGCCATGCCAAAAGGAGGAGTGGAAGGAGGCATAGCGGTGCTATCACGATGCATCAAATAGTACTTTGTTACCTTTTTAATATAGTAAACACAAACAAAAGCTAAATATGGCAATTCCAGTCAAATAATTTGAAAGTCTCTCTTTCCCTCTCTGTTTGTTTCCTCAGTTTAAACAGAATCACAATTACAGCATGTATATACACTGGAATATAAAACCTGGGAACAAAGTGCTTGCAATATTTTTTAGTCCTTCCAGTGTAGACAGACGCTCAGATTGTTATTTGAACACTGTAGGAAAAGGGAATGCATAATAAACATGACTTCTTTGGTTGTTTTTATTTATTTATTTATTGTGTTTATTGTCCTTTGGTAAAGAGATTATGACCAATTACAGTAGGACTATGGTAAAATCACTGAGCATTTAGTTAACAATTAAACCTTGGCAGCTGCATATGCTTTAACTGTAAGTTACCTTTCCTAGACGTGTGGCAGAACATAGGCATTTTCACTGAATGGACTGATTTAAATTGTATCAGAAGAAGTAAGAGATGACTTCTTTTCAGTTTGTGGTTTTACAATCTGCCCTGTGTAATGGCCAGAATATAGCTTCACCACTGGAGGATCAGTGCAGGGAAGAAGTCACTGATCGTTTCCTGCTCTTCACTGTTCTGGGTCGTAGTAATCTGTAATATGCTCCTTTTAGCAGCAGTTGCTTATAACCCCACCTGCCATGCCAGCCAGGTGGCCGAGGCAGAGCCAAGAGTTTGATCACCTCTATGACACCAGCTGCTTATTAGGGAATAATGGAAGAGAAGATAGGTACTGGGTGCCCATTTACAACTAATCTCTCTCACCCACAAATGAAGAAGGTTGTGCAGGAGCATGGTGGAGGGGTCTTAATTCCCCTCTCCATAGATTTAACAGAAAGATTTTGTGAAAATTAATTCCATCTCCCTCAATATTTTTTTCTTCTCCAATGGCCATATAAACTACCTTTAGTATGTTAAAAGTAGCCCTAAGAAATTTGGCAGAGGGATTGTTAGTGCAGCATTTAACAACCACCTGCATGTTGCCGGTGTGAATTTCATTCCAGTTGCGAAAAATATGCTTGTCATTCTCTGTGATTTAAGAGCTATCAGTGTCTAATCAATGTAGCCTGTAACTTAGGAGAAAAGAGGACATCTAAAGAAAATGCTTAGCAGTGATTAAGAGCACATTGTGTGAGAGACACTCTTTTCATCAATGCAGAGAGTGCATCCTGTAAATAGTGACACAAGTGCTGACTTACTCCAATATAGCTTTGTGTGCTCATTTGAAATAAACCATTTGAAGAAGAAAAAATTCCTACCACTAGGAGCTGCCAGAATATTAATATGTGTTAGCATCCCAGATTTTTGGTTGCTGGTTCCAAATATGATCTAGGAATAAAATCATGATGAAGTTCAATTATTGTTTGAGGCTTGGTTTAAAAATAATAGATTTTAGTAGGGAACAGGTCTTTCTTCTTAGATAGTGCACTAGCATCTCTTTTGAGATTTGTTTATGAATTGTAGGTGACAGATATTATTTTTAATTTTCACTTTGATCCTTTGCAACTGCCTAATTTATTTTGGAGTTAGTCATACTGGTACTTCACTAGTTACAAATGAATATAATTTATGGAAGAAAATCTACCTAATATGAGTGCAGAGTCAGATACTAATAAAGCCCATATTACATTTGACAAAAAAGGTTATTTGTGGGAAAAAAACATATTGTGACATATGGTGGAAAAAAACAGATGTTATACAAAATATTTCCCTCAAATTAAAAATCATTTGTGCAGTAATTTGAAAAGAATAATGGAATTTGTACATATAAGTCATAAATCTTATTGTGCAGACTACTTTTTAGGGTCTTTTAAAATGTTTTCTGGATGATAGTTGAATCTAGGTAACAAAGGCACAAAGGGAATTTTCAATGATTCGATAACTTTTTATAGGGAGATTCTGTTTTGATCTCTTTTCTGTTTCTGTTTGGTACATTGTTATATATGACCTAACTCCATATTCTAACTCACATTGTAATATTAGGACCTGCTTCTACAAATACAAATGAGCATATAGCGAGTGTTAACTGCTAGGAGTAGTCTTATTTGCTAAGATTTTTAAAAATGTACCTAATGTAAGTGGCTTGATTTTTCAGAAGTATTCAGTATCCAGCTGCTCCCACTGAAGTTAATGAGAGCATCTGGGTGCTCAATACTTTTGGAAATCAGGCTATTTATTTAGGTACCTAAATTTAGGATCCAATTTTTTGAAAATTTTGGCTATTGTCTTTAATGGAACTACTTACAGTAGTTAGCACTATGATCATTTGTAAGTGTTAGCAGAATTATCCCCTTATTTTGGAAGTACATATTTCAAATTTCTGAATGAAAGTGAGTTTTTTCAATCCCCTTTTTATCTAGAAACAAAACCTCAGTTTGCTGGATAGTAAATCTTGGACTTTTCTGAGTGTATGTCTTCTCTGAAGAGTTAACTCGGTATCAGCACCCAGGTCTGAGCACCTGTGTTCACCTAGCCCAGATGTGAGCAGCCACAGTGTAAAACCACACTCAAATTTCTATGTCTTCACTGGTGCTGCACTCACCCATGAGTGTCACTAGGACTTCTGGAGTTATATCCCCTGGTTCTTTGTGATGCGGTAAGCTGAGCCACCCTCTGATACTTCCCAGTTAATTGTGGGAGAACTTGTCTGTTCTGGGCACACACTGGGGTGATTTGTGGGAATGCATTGCAGGACTATCTGCACTCAAGTGGTTTAGCTTACATCGTCACTGCAAAGTGAACAGGTTACAAAAAGTGAAGACCTCAGTCAAGTTTTAGCTTATGCCACAGGTGAAAGCACCGTCAGCTGACTTGGGGTTAAAAGAGGCTTTGTATGTGGACAGGAGCCAGGTTAGGGACAATACCTGAGTAAGAGCCTTGGTTAATTGTGTAGTGAAGACATATCCTAAGTCAAATGATTTGTGACATTTGTGTGCAGTCTGTGCACTGAGTGGGCACAGTACCCTCCTGCTGTTAGCACTCCTGATGCTGTATCCTGACTTGATTCTTCTGTTTTTGAGAAGCACTCACCAGCTATGGAACACATGGGGAATATTTAGCAGCTCACAGATCCAGATGCTGAACTATGAAATATTTACACTGTGGCATCCGGGCATATGTGCTCAGTGGTACTGCTTTGGAACCTGTTTGGGGGTGATATTGGTGTAACTCGGACCAGAAACCCTTGCTTCAGTAGGTTGCTTCATTCCATCCATTTGTAAGACATTGTTCTGATCAAGTTGCCGAGACTATTTTTTACTCCCTAACAAAAATAATGCACCTCGTCAAGTAGAAAACAATAATAATAAAACCATATGTGGAATTGTAAGCTGGTGAGCTATCTCACCTGGGCTAGTGAGAACCAGTGTCATTGCCAAGACTAGTTCAGGTCTTTACCTCATGGCCCAATTTATTATTCATACACACAAAAACTCATGAAGCGAAACAAAATGTTCCCTTGGTCACATTGGCTGCAGTTCCATGAGGCTTTTCCTCTTCCCTCTGTCTGCCCTGGAAAGCAGAGAGCATGCCCTTCCTTTAAACACCTGCTGAATCATGTGACAGGCAGGTCGCCTTTAACTCTTTCCTGGCTGTTTCGCCATCAGAAAATATTTCACTTACTTCATATGCGGTAAATATTGTAAAATTCTCATTTATGTAGCAATAGTGTCAAGCACAGATCCAGGCTCGTGCACAGAAATTTAAATTTAACTCCTTTTGGACGGGCATGTTCTGTGCCCTCCCCAGGAGCTCGCTCTTTCCTCCCACCCTGCCCTGGCTCTGACAGAAACTCGTTCTAGCCTTCTCCCTCCCATCCTGGCGTTGGGAGGAGCTCACTCTTGCCCCCACCCTGGCAGAAGCTAGCCCTTCCCTGCCTCTGTGGCCCCAAGGCCGGAGAAGTTCTCTGCCCCTGACAATTATTGGGAGGGGGAGAGGGGCTTGTCCCTGCTTGCCCCACCTTGTACACACCCCTGCACACATCTTCAGCCTGTATACAGCTATTACATGTCAGATTATTGAGAATAGGATCCTTTAAAACAGAACTCTCCAATTTAATTACAGGTTAGGCAACTAACCAAGTAAACAGTTGGCATGCTTGGACTCTAAGCAAAATCCAGTGTGTGAAAGCCAATTCCTAATTTAATCAGCCACACTACTTTTTCAGGCAGCCCACATAAACATATTGCAAGCAAAAATAGTTCTAGATAGCTAGTTGTCGGAGGCCACAGCTGATCCTCTACCAAAGGGCTTACTTTCCAGCTCAATTAATGTTATGAAGGTTAGGGGTGGGGATTTTTAGGATCATGTGAGCAACATTAATAAAGCCTAAATATATAATTAATGTAGAAGAAATGGTGAGTTTTGAACTCTTGCAAGATAATGTACCATTACTTTATAGCCAGCATTTGATTTTGACTGTCCATATTTTTGCTTAGTATGTTATTCAATCACACATGATAAAGATGATTAAGATATCGTAATATACTGTAGTTGTACTTATAGCAAATATTTGAGTATAAATTCTTTGATTTTGTTCTTGTTATTCTTGTAATTGGTCACATATAGGGTTTGATTCTTTTCTTGCATACACCATGTATAATGAGTACAAAGTCACATGCATGATATCAGGAAATAGTCAAAAGATCAAGATACACATTTTTTAAAAAAATGTTCGAAACAAAGTGTTTAAAGATATTGGGACAAATAAATCTTGGTGCCACTCTTTATTTCAGTGGAGATATATCGGGATGAATTTGGTGGCTTCTGTACTGAGCTCATTGTTATCATGTAATATGTAGGTTGGGAAGAAATTTTTGCAATGAGTTAATGAATAAACCTCTGACTTCAGACATCTTCTAAAAATAAAAGTGTTATTCATTTTCTGTGAAAATAAATGTACAACATATTGCAATTCAAAATATGATGCAATTCTCAAGTTTACTACAGTTAAGTTTAAATACATATATATAGATATAGATAAGATTATCCAGGAGAACCTTTATGATTACTATCAGGGGGTAGCCATGTTAGTCTGTATCTACAAAAACAACAAGGAGTCTGGTGGCACCTTAAAGACTAACAGATTTATTTGGGCATAAGCTTTCGTGGGTAAAAACCTCACTTCTTCGGATGCATAGAGTCATTAACTTCACCTGTATATCTTGTAATACATATAGGGAAATTGGTAAAGTTAATTACGGTAAACAGTAATCATAAAAACAACAAGGAGTCTGGTGGCACCTTAAAGAGTGAGGTTTTTACCCACGAAAGCTTATGCCCAAATAAATCTGTTGGTCTTTAAGGTGCCACCAGACTCCTTGTTGTTTTTATGATTACTGTTTACAGTAATTAACTTTACCAATTTCCCTATATGTATTACAAGATATACAGGTGAAGTTAATTAGGGAAAAGGAAAATCTGTAAACCTGTTAACAATGATCACTTTAACCTAAAGGGATTATTTATAAAGAGGAAGATGAGTGAGGAAAAGGAAATAGTAAAGGTAAATAAACAATATAAAAATACAACTTTCATAGTGGAAGCATCATCAACTGAATTATTCACGATGCTTCAATTAGATCATATTCATTCTTCTTTGGTAAATGTTATTAATGCATCATTTCTTCTAGTAACTACCTTTTAAAATTTGTTAAAGTAAATGTAACCCAATGTTAAGTAAGTCACAAATGAAGAACTGGTATATGCCACAGTGCACTTTGTGCACTTCAAAGGGTAGATATCAAAATGTCAAAGATTTCCACAGAATTTAATTTCCAAAAGCATGAACAGGTTCAGACCTGACCCTTATTCCATCAATGTTGCTCACTATGGCTCAGATATAGTAGAGAGCAAATCCCTTTTATTAATAATTGGATAGCCTACAGCTGTGCATCAGATAGTATTGCAATGCCCCTCCTACCAAAATTGCATAGATCATAATTCTTTCTCTTGTGTGTACCACATCTTTATTGAGAGATCATCTCACTGATTACCACACTGGTTCACACAGTTCACCTTCTCTTACAGACTTTGTAATCACATAGCATCCCTGTGCCAACTACAGCAATATGTGCTCCCTGGCTTCATCCACTGAGCCCATTACCTGCATCTCTTCTCAAGTTCAGGATCTATTCAGGGCTGGAATCCAGTGATGTAGAGGTTCCTGCTACTGGATATTCTCCCCTCCCTCTGTTTCCCAGTGTCAAACCCCTGAACCCATTCAGTCCTGGCTTCCTCTCCCACAGCTCAAAACTTTTCATCCTCTCAAACCCTCCAGAAACCTAAGCTCCCACCTCCATATGCCTCAAACTGCTCAGGAACTTCTATCACCACCAGAGAGCCTCTCAACTCCTGCTCCCTGAGCTTCTCCCTCCTACTATCCAGACCCTTTCCTCCATCTAACCACTCCACTCCCTCTGTGCCTTCCGGCCATAGCTACCTTCCTCTGCCCAGCCTTGCTCTCTGACATGCTTTGCAGGCCCACCTTGCATCTGCTGCAATTTTGGATCTCTCCTCCATTCTGCCTCTACTCTCTCCTTTTCCTACTCCAAGTGCCAGACATTTGCCACCTTCTGCTCACCTGCTGCATAGTGAGGTGAGTGCTTTCCCACTCTCATACTCTTGTACAGTTCCCTCCTCCGCCCTGCCATGCTCCACACATTCGTCCACTGCTCTCCTTCCCCAGACCTCCTCCATCACCCTGGTCCTGGTTCTTGTCTTTTCCCGCCACTCTTGCTGCCCTGCTCTGATCCCAAGCCCCTGCAAACAAGGTCCAGGGCTTGGAGTAAGGCATTGGGAGTCATAGGAAAAATAGGGAAATTGAATCAGTGGGGCTGGGCTTGCTGTAGCATCTGGAGGTAGCATCAAGGTGACTAGTTTCCTCCCTATCTCCTACAGTAACTCCTTGTGTGGTCTCTGCTGCAATGCTGGTTCTTCATATTAGCTTCTACACTCATCAATCCTGTAGCTGTAAGTAAGGGAGAAGAGACAGTAGTAGTCTTCTTTTAGGTTCACATTCTTCACTGTCTTGCTCCTTACATAATTATTTCCCCCCCCCCCCCCCCCCCGTAAAGAGTGCTTAAGCAAAGTGGATGCAAAATGCTGCCCATTCTGAATTGGTATTCACTTTGCACAGGTGTATACATTTCTAAGAGCTCGTCTACATTACAGATAACTACAGTAGCACAGCTACAGAACTGCAGCTGTAGTGCCATAATGTAGACACTTGCTACAGTGGCAGAAGTGGGTTTTTTTTCTGTCGCTGTAGTTAATCTACCCACTCAAGAGGCATTGGATAGGTCGATGGAAGAAGTCTTCTGCCAATCTAGCACTGTCTGTACTGGGATTTAGGTCAGTTTAACTACCACTCTCAGGGGTGTGAATTTTTCAGTCCTCTGAGCAATGTATCTAGGTTGACCTACATTTTTAGGTGTAGACCAGGCCAAAGAAGGGGGCAAAGCAATGGAGTATCAAGCGCTTAAAGTTCATCTGAAATAGTGTTTTATCCCTCACTTAATTCTAATACTGATGTAACTGAATTTGTTTGCATGTAATGGTATAGCACTGTGATACAAATAAAAAGTGTGTTATATCTCCACAAATAGTGTGTTTATATACAGATAAGTGAAATTGTCTTATGTTTTGAGTAAGCCTTGATTGTCTGGTAAATAACATGAAGGATGTCATTGTTGACCAAGTTGCCTGGAAAATGGTAAATATACAGCTAGTTAGTATTTACAAATTACCATCTGGTTCTTCAGCAAACTTAGTTATAGAACTAAATGTTTAGGAAGGAAGAGGGAAATGTAATTTGTTTTACCTTGAAAGTGATAAGTGAACCACTATTAAAATGGAAACCAGTTAGTTCACCATGCATTGTCATTAACACTGTAATCCGTTTACACCCCTGTTAATTTAGTAAGTTTTATATTTGAAATAAATGTTCCCATGTACATAGGTTCTTTTTTCACACCTGCATTCAAAGAGCAGCTTGATAACTTCTACATATTAAAACTTCCCTTTGCTTTGTTTCCCCCCCCCCCCCCGGGGTTTCACAATGAAATCTTTCAAACACTCAGCAAAAGAGTAAATTGTGGAGATGTCAGTTGCTTGAAATTGTATATCTTTTGAACATCTTGAATTATTGTGTTTATGGCATGATGAAAACACTTGGTGTACGTTCACACTGCATGCTTCTTTAATTGTTGTCTAGAGGACATACCCATGTATCCCCCCAGCACAGATTTAAATAGCAGTGTAGCTGGCAAGGCATGGCAAAAGTGAGAAGAGTGCCTGAAGGGCATGGGTACATACTCACTCAAGCAGTGCCTCCTCATTTACACTGCTATTTTTAGCACTATAGCATCTCGTTGACCCCACCGCAGGAAAAGACTTCCGGCACTGGCAGGACAGTGGAGCAGGGAAAGACTCTGGTAGTGGAGAAAGGATCTGGCAGGTGTGTTTCTCCACTGTCTCTCCCCCTGCCAGAACATGATGTGTAGCTGCAGACCAGAGCTTGTTTTTCACCACAGCATGTAGCCATGCATATGTTACTTGCTGCTGACACTGGTGTGTGGTATAGAAGTAGCCTCTCAGATTCATTTATGTGTAGTAGTAGTAAACTCCAGTCAGTGGTTTAATTTATATATAGTAGATGCTTTTTGAAAGTTCTAGGGAACAGTCCTCTTGTAGCATTTCTTCTCTTTAAAAGTGTCAGTCAGAATTCGAGAACTGTGTCAACTACTTGACATGTAGAAAAGTGCCATGTGTAAATAGAAGCAATTACTTTAAATCCATTATCCAAAGAGCTTCAGAATGGAGAAATAAGCTGACATCCAGATGTGTTTCAATGTCGATATGGAAACCAGGCTTATTCATGTATATTCTTTTTTAAGAAATAAAGGGAGTAGATTTCGTAGTTAGTAGTAGTAGTAGTAGTAGTAGTTGCTTTCTGAAGAAGTCTTTAATTTTCTTCCTTTTTTCTTAACTCAGCACTGTTGACCAAACAAAAAAATCACTCTAAGACAGAGCTGAAGAGACTGAGAAAACTAACCTGGAGGGCTAACTGACTTTAAAATAAACAAACAATTAATTCACCCAGCTCCTAAATCTAAAGAGAATCAAATTATAATCTGCCTTTCTCAGTTTCCTTTAATGCTTAAAAAAAAAAAAAAAGGAAAGCACACGATGGTGTTCTTTGGAGGGACAATCTTTTCTGCTTCTCTTTTCCTTTTGCACCTCTCCTAAGCTCAAAGGAAAACCAACATTTAAGTTTGCCCTTTCAGGGCTTAGTCACAGCTGCCTTCTCTTTCTTCTCCAGCTCTCTGATGCCAAGGATGCTCTCACATATACATACCCAGAAGAAATACAATAATAAGACTCAGTGATCTCAATCCTTGGCTTCTGCAGTTCTGTTATCTGATACAATTTGAAGCAGTTTAAAATCTTCTGTTTGCTCACTGGGTCATTGGTTTGGTTTTTGCCTCATACATCAAGAGTCAACTGGTCTTTAGACTGCCAGTTTGACAAGGATTCTTCCCCAGATATCTAATATCTGGCATAAAACTTCATGCACAGAAACCTTCCATTAGCAACTTGAGTGAGTGTCAGTCCCCTGTGAAATAATTCTGCTCTCCATCAGGAACCTGGACTGGCAAAATTGAATCTGCTATATGATACCTACAGGGCCAGCTCCAGACATCAGCATTCCAAGCAGGTGCTTGGGGCGGCAATCTGCAAGGGGCGGCAATCTGCAAGGGGTGGCAGTCCGTGTGTTTTTGCCGCCCCAAGCAGCGTGCCGAATTGCCACTGCGGATGGTGGGGGCAGTCCATGTGTCGTTAGGGTGGCACGCACGTTTCCGCGACGGCGTCAATTCGGCGGCAGCTTCTGTCTTTCATCAACAGAAGTTGGTCCAATAAAAGATATTACCTCACCTACTTTGTCTCTCATATCCAACTTTGGCTACAACAATACCGCAAACAACACTGGAAGATGTCTATTTTGTGATGACATTGAAACACAGTATTGCAACAGACAAACACAACAAAGGTTCTTTACAATTCAGAAAACTAACGACAATGGGTAGGTCAGAACAGTATTTTGCTTATAAAATTATTAATCTAATTTCCTACACAGTATACCTCTTGCTGGGTATGTCTATATTGCAATCGGATGTCTGATTGCAGTACATTTAGACATACCCAAGTTAGGTTTAATCCAGCTAGTGTGAGTACCAAGATCAGTGAAGCCATGGCAGCACAGATTTCAGTGCAGGCTGTACAAGGCCACCTGGGACCCTGGGCACTTATTTAGGTGGCAGTCTGTGCTGCCACAGCTTCACCATACTCATGCTAGATATATTCAAGGTATCTTGGGTATGTCCATACATAATGCACTCACACCTCCGACTGCAAGGGAGACCTACCCATTGTCATTACTAAGCACTCAATATACTAATATTATTACAGTTTGTAAGGGCGATATGTTACCTTTTTATACACAACTTCCCAAAGAGAAAAAACAGCGGTGCACTTTGTTTGAGGGCACTATGTAGAATCTTCTCTTAAGCTGCATAATTGCAAAATCAAAAAGTAAAGAAAAGAAAAAGGCATTTTTTAAAATGAAATACATTTGTTATAATAACAGGTAGTGAATCTTCTAAATACATAATGCCTAGCTTTGAGGTTAAAAACATTTGGCAATATCAAATTATGTGGTAGTTTTTAATCAAAATTCCAAAAAGAAAAAATATCCATTAACCTTTTTGCTCCGAGTTATTATCACTAATCAGATGCTATGTTGCTTTTACCATTGCCTTGTGTTTTGGCACACAGTATGATACTACTGATAATACCAATGGCTGCAGCTGGTTGAATCAGGGAGACTGCTGAGCATTACTGGCTGTCACATTGTTCTGCTGGTTGTCTATTAGATAGAGTGACAGAATTTGTTTCCTGCCTATTCCTTGAGAGATTTCCTAGTTATAAAAAGCAAGTGATGTACAGGGATTTTGTTTTTCTATCTGATTGCCACCAGAGTTTTAAATATGCCACTATATTTTTCTGAGTTTAATGCTTGCAGGTTTCAAGGTCCTTACAGAGCTTTTCAGCTGGTTTTTGCATCTTGTGTTTGTGTGTGATTGCAGATACAGGAAAGCCTATTCTGAAAGCCTTTTATGTGAGTAAGGGCATTCAGTCCAGATAATTAAATACTGTATTCTGTCCTTTACAGTTGATCTCATTGCATGCAATAGAGGAGGGTGTAACTTGCAAGGAATTTCAATTTTTCGCACAGCTGCCTAAAGTTTAGGTCACAATCAGCTATAAATTGTGCATATTTAAAAAAAAAATCTTTTTAAACAAGGCATTTTGGTATGGGGGGGCGATATGTGCATGTTGTAACTGGGAGAAAATTTTGGTCCTAAGCAAGCTGGTGATTGCTGAACAGATTGCAGAAGTGAAGTAGTTCATTTCTGTTGGCACTATCACATGTCACGTACACAACTCTTTTTCTACTGGCTGACTCGGCGATACTGTTGTTGGCTCTGAAAAGAGCTGTTGGCCCATTCTTTTTTGGCACAGTTAAGATGTCACAATGGCAGTTGCCAGACTGAAAGAGCAAACTCTGATCAAGTATTAACATTTAACATGCCTATTTATAATTCTCCTGTTACGTATCCAATCCTACAGGGGTTTTATATTTGAATGTTGTAAATAACACTTAAGAGCAACTATTCCATATACAAATGCTAACCTCCTGGAACAGAAACATATCACAGATAATGTGGTGTAGTCAGATCTTTAAAGGCACACAAGGGTGGCCTAAAATTAGATTTTTCACTTTGTATTTTGTTAATAGGTGGGAGTGTGATGCATGCCACAACATTCCTCCACTATTTTGCCTACTTTATTCTTAGAGAAGACAGAGTATCAAAAGCTATTTTTAAAAAAAATTGGGAGGGTTTTAGATAGCAAATCTCTGATCAATTTTAATAGTTTGCATGGAAAAAAGAATGGAGCAGGCAGAAGAGGTGGTAGGCAAAGGGTTGGGGGGGGGGGCATGTGTATTCTCAAGTACAAATAAACCCATGCTGTGGATTTACTGTTGATAACTCACCTACTGGAGAGGTATTGCAGCCTTTCATTTGGAGGGACTGAGAGTTTTCAAGTCAGAAGTAAACAACTTTTCAATTATGTTGGTAGCAAAGATAAAATTTCAATTTGTCACTTTAGCATTGTTCTTTTAATCCCCCACTCAGTAATTTCTTATTGAATGTCCTTTCAGACAGGAAATTCTCAACTGCATCTGAGGCCTGGTCTCCTCTAGAAGATTAGGGCAGTTTAACTATATTGGTCAGGTGTGTGAAAAATCCACACCCCGAGACGTGGTATTAAGCTAATTTAAGTCCCCGGGTAGACAGCACTAGGTTGACGGAAGAATTCTTCCATCGACCTTGCTACTGCTTGTTGGAGCGGTAGATTACCTGTGGCAACGGGAGAACCCTATTGGCATAGGTAGTGTCTACACCGAAATGTCACAACGGTGCAGTGGCAGCCTCGAACATTTTAAGTACAGACAAGCCGTGAGTCAACTGAGTCAAGAAAGCCAGGTATTTTCATGGTCAGTTTGGTAAAAATGGAATTTGGGTTCTGGTTTCTCAAAGATTTTTACAAGAAATTACATTTCATTAGCTACAGTCAATAATGTAGGATTGTTAAAAGCAAAGTACAGATCAGTAATATTGGTCAGTAGTGTAGTGTGTAAAACCAAGTCTTCAGAAATGTTGTTTTAATGCATTCCAAGATCATGCTGGGCAAAAGTACTAATATGTAATGGGGTTTTTCATGATTTATTTTTAATTAAAAAAAACATTATTAGTTTCAATTAAGAATCATTTTCCAGTTCGCAATTTGCAGGCAGTAATTCAGAGTAAGATGCTGTAACATCTTGTCTTAATGAATCTTGGTGGAGTCAGTTTACCGTTACTTACGAAGTGCTTCAGGGAATGCAAAAGCATTGGCAAAACCGTTTTTGTGACCTTTCACTGCCTTTGAAAAGCAAATCTTTTTTTAAGTCATGAAATACTATTATAAACAAAACACAAATCAAAGTACAAAACTCTTTTTTTCTGTATCCATGTGTTTTAAGTGTAGAATCTACCATGTGCATTCATACTTTACATTGACACATTCATATCTTCTGTGCTATTGTTTAGGCAGCTAAATATTATAAGATGAGATGTTGTGTGAAAGCATATAAAATGGGTTTCAAAATTTGGGCATATTATAACACTCATTTTACGGTGGGCATAACTAACACCTACTTTTTACTTTAATATTTTAACCCTTTAACTGCATTTACCTGTATTTATTCAACTTTTTTTTAAGTGCAAACAGGTATGCTATTAATAGTATACAGAACAAGGAAGGTGTTTTGCACCCACCAACATTGTGTGGTAAGCAACACAGAAGTTCTATATAGCTAATGAGACATTTAGTTTGTTCATATGAATATGCCCTACAAGTGTTTAAACTATCAATATTTACTTTAGAATGATGACAAACTGTTACTGGAATTATTTTTTTATTTTTAAAACTGCCTTTTATTTCCACCACAAAAAATATAAGCAGCACATGCAAAATATGTTACATTTTTTTGAGAAGCCATGAAAGATTTTTTTTTTATTATTTGACAAGTGCAGAGAATATTTTAACACAGCTGAACTTAATATACACTGGACATAAGGTGGGGTGTCATGTGCTCTGAGGGCTAAGGGCAATCTCATTAGAGACCATTTCAAAAATCCATTCTTGATATTATAAAGTGTAGCTACCGTATCTTGGATGAGCCAGGTGTTAGCAGCTCTATTTTGAATATTAACCATCATTCTTGATCTTTTCCGTATGGAATTAACAGTTTTTTATTTTCTGCTGAAACTTGCAATTTTTGGTGTCTTCCTCATTACTCATTATAATGTATGTCTCAGTCATGTGTATTCTCATATTAGGTTGTCCAAATCATTAAGGACCTATATTTACCTGTTTAAATTATTATTTTTAAAGCCCAATTTAAATAGTAAATTTTAAGATATTTTCCAACAGTACTTCCTTTCTTGCATACAGATTTTTATAAATATTAGGACTAGAAGCCGTAAAAGACAATACAAGATATAGCTATCATATGGGTACTTCTATGGGTGACTTTCCAGCTAGACTTTAAAGGATGAAATCCTGGCCCCACTTAAGTCAGTACATGGCCCCTCTTTTTGCTGGATGGAGGGTTGGATTTTGATGAAAGAAAGGTCTGTCTAGTGAGTTGAGCATGGATTTTTTTTTCTGGGAATTGCTCCTGGCTTTGTTTTTATTATGTGATGTTCCTTTAAATAACATCAACTGGGTGCAGAGTAGTAAATGGGTACCTTTCTTCCCTTTTTAAAAAATATCACTACAAAATAAATATAGTGGGATATATATCATGTAAAACAGCTGGTTATTGTGACCTTGACTATTGAATGGATGTATCATTTTATTTATATATGTTATGGATTTGTTGATTATCTGACTGGTGTAAATGGGTAACAGTCTAATTTCAGATGGGTAACATGCACTATTGGGCATCTCATAGCACTCATTTCTTTGCTTGCCTTGCATGTAGTACTGCAGAATAGTGTGTGTGATGTCCCCTCTCCTCTCAACATACAGCAATGCATGCTACTCAGAGAGATTAGAATCTGACTCCCAGTTCAGAAGTTAAAACTGACATTTTATAATTCTAAAAGACTCCTCTACATTGTCTGTTTGTCCTCTGTCCATAACCATGGTTTTCTTGGTGGCAATTATTCTCCCAATAATGAGGTGGAGTGCTTTTCCCCCCCCAAGTATAGTTCTGTACCTTATCTTTAGTCTTTTCTGTGGTATCTGTGATCTTTTGGCTCACATTCCATTATTTTTATTCCATCCACAATTGTCAACCCTATCTGTGCCCTCTGTTCAATTTATCACTCAGTCTTGTCTTTAGATAAGCAAAACAAAAATCTTGTTCTAATTTTATCATTTTAAACCTTTTCTTGCCACCAAATTGTTAACTGTCCTCTTCCCCCATCAGATGTGAATTCTAAGCTGTTAGTTTAGGGTCCATCTCATGGGTCATTTATCAATACTGACAAGTCCTTGGCTTTAATGATTCTGGCTCACTATTTGGACAGTGTCTTTCCAGCATCTGAAAATGTTCACTAAAACTAAGAAGCTGTTGCGGGATGTCTGTTTGTTTACTGGTATTTAATAACCTTCTGGCTCATAGAGATTTAACTATAAGGTGTCATTTCTCCAACTCCTCCTCCTTTATGGTGATAGACCAACTTAGTTGCTGATATTTCTTCCTCCTTTTTTTGACATAGATATATGTATGTCTCTCTCTTAAGTATTGATGTGGCCCTCATCTCTCTAGCATCTGAGCCCCTCACGTTCTTTGCTGTTTTTATCCTAACAATACTCCATTTTGCAGATGGGGAACTGAGGCACAGAGAGACTAATGACTTGCTCAAGGTCACACAGGGAGTCTGTGGCAAGAAGGGAACAGAACCTGAGTTTACCAGATCCGTCTTGACCATCCTTCCCCTCTACAACATTCATCAGATTTGTCATGTTGTAATGAGTCATCTTTAAGCATCACTTCCTTATTTCTTTGCTTTTTTGAGTCAAAAGTAAAATGCCATTGCCTATCTACTGTAGTTAACACCAGTAGACTAACACTGTCTGTATGTTTTAGGTGAGGAGGGATCTGAATGATGATAGAGTCTTAACAATATTGTTCCCATAATCTCAGAATAGCTTCCTTGAACTTATCCTCATATAATTGTTACTGTGTGTACAGACCATTTTCCTGAGGGGGAGAGGGTACCTGGAACATTTTGTGGTTGACAGACATAAAGGACTTCTTGCCATCTTTTTTTGTTTTGTTTTCTCCTTTCTCCTCAAGGAGTCTTTGATTTCCTTCCACAGCTATTTCTTTTTAAACATTCTTTGTTGTTTGTTTTCATTTTTGTTTTTTGCAGCTCCTAGTATAACAGTCTATGATGGGGTAATATATCTACACTGTTGTCTGCGGCAGACTATGTGCTTGGGAACAGAATGCATAGTGACCTGCATCTCAGTAAAACCAATAGGACCAATGGGTGGAAGTTGAAGCCAGACAAATTCACATTAAAAATTAAACACATTTTTAAATAAGGATATGAATTAACCACTGAAACAAAAAAACAGAGGGAAGTTTTGGATTCTCCATCCCTTGACATCTTCAAATGAAGACTGGATAGCTTTCTGGAAGATATGTGTAAGCGGGGGAATGGTCCCGCTATTGTGGGGAAATTTCCTGACTTCTGCACTACCCCGGTGAGGTGGGCTAGCGAAAGGATCTGAGTCCCCGCTCCCACTTCCTTTACCCAGAGGCCTCCCTGCCCTTGAGGGCTCCCCTTCCACTCTCCTGTCTGGCTGAGTCCTCGTAACCCCAACAAGGCTGGGCCCAGGATTCCTGGGGGGCTCGACCCCCAACCCTGCTGTGGTCACCTAGGACAGGGGCTAGGGTGTCCCCACTCCGGGGTACTCTCTCTGCACTGGGCACCTCCCTGACCCACTGATTATTCCATACAATTTAAAGCAAATACAAGTTGTTTAATTAACAATTAATCTAAAGAAAAGAACAAGGAAAAATGGGAAAGGTTAAAGGAAAACACATCACCCCGCTCTGTGGCAGGGAACATCACAACCAGTGTCTCTGGAATGTCAGGGAAGGTCACAGTCTGCTTCTTGTAGGTCCCAGGCCTCCTTCTCAGGCCCAGGCCGTGCTGCAGAGATGCTGCAGGTTGCACACTTGCAATGGTGGTGGCCACACACCTCCGGGCTTTGAGTGGTGGGACCCTTCTTCCCAGCGTCAGTCCCCCGTAGGGTTAAGGTCCCCCTCCTGGTCTGGCCTGCAAGGGCCCTTGTCTGGGGGTGTCTTTCTGTGCTGGGCCCTTTGCCCAGGTTCCCCCTTGGCTGGCCCCACTTGCTCACCACACCTGGCTCTGTGGCTGCAGCTCTGCTCCCAGCACAGGATCTGCTCTCCCTGGGCTGCGTCTCTGGCTCTGTGGCTGCAGCTCTGCTCCCAGCACAGGATCTGCTCTCCCCGGGCTGCGTCTCTGGCTCTGTGGCTGCACCTCTGCTCCCAGCACAGGATCTGCTCTCCCCGGGCTGCGTCTCTGGCTCTGGATCTGGCACGGTTCTGCTCTCCAGCTCAGCTTGGGCCCCTGCTCTCTCCTTAGCTCGGCCCCACTCAGTCTGACTCAGGCCATTCTAGTTCACACGGAGGACGGGACCCCCTCTGGCCTCCTGACTCCCTGATTAGCCTGCCCGCCCTGTCAATCAGGCTCATCTGGAGTATTGGCCTCTCCCCATGGTTCCTGGGGACTGTCAGTCTCAGGCTCCTGATTTGCCATCGACCCTTCCCCTTTTAGTGCTGGGAGCTAGCCAACCAAAACACCCCCACTGAATGTTAGTAAGGGGGCAACAGTCCCCTTACATATGCTTTAGTGAAACACAAGATATTGGGCCCAATACAGGGGTAACAGTGTGAAATGTAATGGCCTGTGTTATACAGGAGGCCACACTAGATAATCTAATGGTCTCTTCTGGCTTTAAACTCTAGGAAATCTTATGAAAATAAGTTCCCTTTCCAGACATTGCTTTCAGTGGTAATAACCTCTTTGTAAGTCAGCCACTAGAGGGCAAGCTGATTACATTTGAACAGGTTTGATTTCAATCAGTGAAGGGCATTACTCAAGGATCCTGTAATGGGGGATACTGATCCTTTAAGGCCAGAGGCAGAGGGAGAAACCTCAGGGCCAGACTGCACCATTGCAGGTGTTCTGCAGCAGACTGAGGCTCTGGGAATGACAAAGCAGCCTCTGTGAGTGAGAGGAAGTGGTCCCGAAGTAACAATTGATGATTTGAAAAAACCTAGGCTAATGTTGTGTTTGAAGGGCTGTGAATAAGGATACTTACTGGAGTTTGATTTGGTCCAAATGAGCCCCTGCAGCAGTTGGTACCTGTTTTTCACACTTTCAGATTTTCATAATTCTTCAAAATTCCCTGTTTAGTAGCTGCAAACTGTCTGCAACATTCTCCCCTTTCAAGAACAGTCGCTGGATTGGCCCTGCCTGACTGGCATGTCCCTAGTTTTGTGTATTGACAGTGGGTGGCTTCTACTGGACATGCTCAGGTGGTTGATGTTTCGCAATGCAAGCCTGCTTCTTTTGGTATCAGTCATCCAGAGGGAAAAAAGCTTTCAAGGGGCCACAACCTGATGCATGAGAACAGGCTCTTTGCTGACTTACAAATCCATTTCTAACGTCAAGCAGCGAGTTGTTTAGAACAGTACAGTGAACCAAAATAGTATATATTCTACAGATACCTTTTTAACAATGAAGATAATTTTCTGAAACAATGCTATCTTGTGACAATTTAGAAATGTACACAGCCTACTGAATAATCTTCTGTGACTTCATAACTGTTTCCACAGCAACCAACTGTCACATCACAAATAGAATCTTGTAATTTTATATGCAACATAAAAGAAGTAAAAGCAGATAATCTCCTGTTCAGAAACAAACATCCATATCGTTAGTATTAACAGGGAAGAGAAATAATAAAAATATGTGACATATCTTATAAGCAAGCTTGTTTCTAGATAGAATACTATTCAAACATTTCTATTAAGCACAAAACAGCTTCTTAAAAGCACTGAAGCTAAACATGTTCCTATAAGATTGCATATTCATTTCTATAAATATGCAGATAGGAACCTTTAAACAGGACTGACATATTTCTCTAATAACAAGGTGTAATGATGTTGAGTTATTTGCTTGTGAGTGATTTTAAAATTTCTTCATGTTGATGACTCAGATATGCTTAAAACACAATTAAATAATTAGTTACTCTTATTTCAAAGGAAATTATGATTTTCTCTAGGAGTTTTTGTATCACTTATCTAATTCATATAAAATGATGAGATTTAAAATGCATTCATAAATCACAGGAATATAATTTCCCTCATGTTAATGAATAAAATTAGTTTTGGGTGGATTTTAAGGTCAATAATGTGAAGTACTCCAATTAGAAATTCATTTACATATCATTATGAATAGCAGGTTTTAAATTGTGTGTGTTTGTGTGTATTTTTATGCACATACTGTATATATGTCTCTATCTAAATATGTGTTTATGTATGGGTGGCTACATACGCAGATGTAAATACTTCATTCTTTATTTCCATACTGTCTATTATGTGTATTGTTTAACATTTAATATTGCAGTTATAGTAGCACCTACAAGCCCTGATCAGGATCACAGCCCCGTTCTGCTAGATGCTGTAAAGATTTAGTTCCCAATCATTCAATGAGCTCTGTGTGGAGTCTGCCTGTGTGAAGTCCATTGCAGGATGAAGGCCAGAGAGGTTAAGTTGGTCCCTGGCCAACATAGCTTACAATCTAAAAGACAAATATAGATACAGATCTATATCCAGATATATAGATACAAGCTGAGTGTTAAGTATTAATGAATAAATGAACCGTTTGTGTAATGAAGGTGTGACACACTGCTGTATAAGTTTACCATATGGATATGATGGTTACTATTACTTGCTGGTCCTAGACACCTAGGGCCAGACTTTCAAAAGTATTTAGATGCCTGTGCAGATAGTCTCCTAGTGGGATTTTCAAAAACACCTAAGGGCTGGTCCACACTAACCCCCCCACTTCGAACTAAGATACGCAAGTTCAGCTACGTGAACAACGTAGCTGAAGTCAAAGTATCTTAGTTCGAACTTACCGCGGGTCCACATGTGGCAGGCAGGCTCCCCCATCGACTCCGCGTACTCCTCTCGTGGAGCAGGAGTACCGGCATCAACAGCGAGCACTTCCGGGATCGATTTATCGTGTCTAGACAAGACGCAATAAATCGATCCCAGAAGATCGATTGCTTACCGCCGGACCCGGAGGTAAGTATAGACGTACCCTGAGACACTAACTCCCATTGAAAGCCCATGAAAGCTTATGCTGAAATAAATTTGTTAGTCTCTAAGGTGCCACAAGTACTCCTGTTCTTTTTGCGGATACAGACTAACACGGCTGCTACTTTGAAATTTAACTCCCATTGGTTTCAATTTATCATTCTCCTTCTCCTATCCACTCCATGATTTAGGGCTCAGTCCTGCAAGATACAGAGTAGAGACATGCCACCTGTCCTGAACCTGATGGGATCCGTCAGGTTTGGGTCCAAGCAACCCAGTCCTCTCAGGCTTGGGTCAGGTCATGTGGGCTCTGATCACCACCTCCTGCCTGTGGGGTCGGTGCCATGGCAGCTACTCCTATTAATCACACTACCTTGCAATGAGGTACATCATCTCTCTCACTCTGCAGCACACAGCGCTCAGCAAGGTCATGGGGCCAGCAGGAGCGAGGCACGCAGCTGCTGCTGTGCCAACTCCATGGGCAGGTGGCTGGAGACAGATTGTGGGCACAGGGCTTAGGAAGCAGGAAGTCCACACCAGCATGAGCCACAAGGATGAGGCAGCAGCACTGACAAGGGTTTAGGGGGGAGGTGTCAGGTCCAGATCAGGTCAGGTCTGAAAAGAACTAGACGCTGTCAGGTGGGGTTTGGTTTGGTAATGCTCGGGTTGGGTTCAGGTCCAGGCCAGGCTTTAAAATTAGGCCCGAGCAGACCTCTGATACTGAGCACTTGCTGTGAAGTGTTGAGTGCCCTGAACTTCTATTGATATTGGACAATCGAGCACTGGCAAATAGACAGTTCCTTAGCAAGGACAACCCGCATGCAACAACTGGATTCAGAGAAATTTTATTTGTTCATCTGGTTGTGCTATTCATGAACAAATGTTTTCATTTTTTTATTTGATTTTCTCCATTCTCCAAGACTTCAAAAATTATTAAAGCAGAAGGGCTTTTCCTCAATTTTTCTAAATCATTCACCTCTGGACTGTGGCAAATCATGGAAAGGTTCAGTGCAAAAAAAATATATATATATATATATATTCCAGCTTGTCAATTAGTTAATAGGAGTTATGGAGTACTGAAAGTGCACTAAACTATAGCATTCACCACCACAAGCTCTGTAAAACAGTTTATGTATATTGTGTTCAGTGTATTACAGCAAGGGAGGGTATTGTAGTTCAGTAGAAAACAACTAAAAATAATTGTTACCTATGAAGCTTCGAGATATACTATTTGAGGATAATATTTTAAATGCTAGACACATTCTTAAACACAAGAAAAAAGTTGTTTTTATATCTCCGTGATTTTTCCTGTGGTCCTTTGTGGGTAACCCAGATTCAAGGCCCTGCTCTGCATGATTCTGGGGTGGGTCTGTCTCTGATTTTGACCAGAAACTCCATCCTGGACCTGAAAACCTTCTAAATTATAGTTTCATCAAAACTGATACATTTGCACAAAAAGTTTGTTTCCACAGGTTGGAATTTTCTGATGAAAAACCATTTAGTAAAAAATTCCCAACTAGCTCTAGTGAGGAAGGAAACAAACATAAGGAAATAGGGTATATAATTTTCAGCTGAAACAATTCTCAGCTGTGACACAATCTGAGGTCAGCATTCCAAATGATATAGAGATCTCATATTCCTTCTCAAGTCTTTTTTTTAAAAAAACATAGAAATATTGTATAAGCACAGTCTGTGAAAAATGACTGAAAATGTATTAGATGACATGCAAAACTTACCAGAGTGAATTCTGTGAGAAAGGGGGTCCCCCTAGAGGTTATAGTTTGTTAGCACTATTATGTTATTGACACAAGGTTACTGTAGTTCTCTTTTTGGATGCTGTGCATATCGTCTAGCATTGAAAGTTAGGTTTGCATCCAAAGAACTGAGCTCCTATTCATATAACTGGAACAGTAGCATTGTTACTTTGCTGGCTTCATGGTTTTCCTTGTGCCAACCTGGCAGAAAGCTATAGAACTGAAACAGAATTACATTTAGCTTCCTCAGTAATCCTGACAGAGTAAGCCCTATCCCTTAAGTCTTACATGAAGTATTGCTCATTTGTGTTCATTAAAAGAAGTAGAGAAAGACAGTTAGCACTAAGAGAGAAAACACATTGAATTCTGTTTAAGCAGTGGGCATTGTGAAACATTTTTCATTTTTTCATCTTTTTTTTTTGCATGCTGCTTTCAAAGATCCTTACATTTTCTTAGTCATACTGTATATAAAATATTTGAATTAATAAAGTATTCTCTATATCAACCAGATAAACATAGTATTTGTTAGAGAGTATGTGACATATGTGTTCTGCATTTAAATGGTGTTTTCATAAATAGTTGTGTAAAGGGGATTGTATAGATTGTCTGCTTTTGAGGTTAATATCACTAGACTCTGTCTGAGAAATATATTATCTAGATTGCATGTAATGTCATCCAGAATTTCAGAGTTTTGGTAACTTCTTTATTATCTAGTTATTGCTGAATGGGAAAATATGGTCATTTATTTTATTGTTTTGTGTGTGTGTATGTGTGGGGTGGGGAGTAACATTAATTTTACCCAGAGAATTGTCTGAAATGGGGGGTTTGTATAGTGTCACCCAACTTACTTTTAGAAAGCTCAATATCTCCTAACAAGTTCAGCAAGCTATTGACTGCTTTTTGACCTACTATTGGATTTTTGCAGGTAATAGTACAAAATTCTAAAATTCATTGATTCCTTATTGCATAAAAATTACCGGTATGGCCAATTCTGAGGTGGAACATGGCAGTTGTTTAACATTGCACAGCAACAGTGCCTAATAGTATTTAGGACAACTGAAAAATACAGTACCCAGATGAAACTTCAAAGAAACTGAAGAGAGGTATAATGTACGGTAGTTACCCAGACTGAAATTTGACTGGGACACCCAAGAGTGAGAACGCCATTAAATCCCCTCAAAAACTGCATTTTTATACTCTATAACTTAACGGTTATCTTGCCCCAACTCTGGGGAGTTCCAGAGAGGTCTGGGATGGGAGAGCTCTGCTCTCATTTGGTCAGTATGTCAGGGCTCTCCATTGCAAACCCTGAAGGCATGCAGTGCTTTTCTTTCTCCACTGAGCAGCAGTAGGGAGTGCCTGGGTGGCTCAGAAACACCCCAAGAACTCCTAGATTAACTCCAGCAGGAGATCATACAGACATGCTTCTGAGCTGTAAATTCAGGTACTGGTTGCTGTCGCTGGGGGGGACGGAGAAACGTGTCAAAGAAGAAGATGGAGACAATAAGTAACATAAGCAAAGGAGCAGGAGTATGAAGATACAATACCTCTTAGATCAGGTGAGAATGGATAGACACTCTTTCCCTTCTCCTCAAATAAATATTTTCACAAGAAACTCAGCACTTCACTGCCAAGCACAATTGATTACCATATTGATGTTATATGTTGGATCCAGATATCTATGCAGCAGCAGGTCACTCTGCTTTGGTTCACTTAAAATGTGTTTTCCAGTAAGAGGTGCCTTCCTGTTTCAGTATATCCAATTTTTCACCCCATGGGAAAATGGCTTTCCACTATATCTTCACTGCAGTTGTTGTATTACCCTTATGTGTACACATGTAGTATAGGCAAATGTAAAGTCTGCGTATAAAATGAACAGAGAGAGAAAAGATCATTGTTCTGCAGTTACACACAGTGATTCCATTGCCCTAAATTTGGGATGTATGCGTTGCTCACAAGCAGTCAAACTATACGTGAATAGCAGGTCACTGCAGGTATATTTGGCTAAAACCTCTACATGACATTGCAGTTTCATGTAAATCTGTATATGTCATACATACTTCTGATAGATTTGAAAAATAGTTTTGTTTTAAACATTTTATCTAGATTATTTTTATATCCTTCCACCTGTAAAACCAGGTGCCAGAGCTTAGAGGGACCTATTAACACAGGCAAAAACAACCTAAAATAGCTTTGCCAAGTATAAAAATGTCACAACTTTAAGTCTGATATCTCTCAACTCTGCAGGGAAAAAGTGAGTGCTTAGTCTATTGGGGATCTGGAGAATAATTACTTTCCATTGGTAAATAGCTCCTATTTTTAGTTCTGCTGAGATACACCATAACTTTTTTGTTCATAAAAGATTGTGATATTTTAAATTAGAGTGGAACTATGACTGGTCCAGGACTAACTATTGCTTGTCCTGGCCTTGGGTGGGTATCTTTATTTATTGGGGATGGGGAGGGAACCTGCCCTTAGAAGTAGTGTTGGTTAATGAAATTAGTATCATATCTCTGCAGTACAAACTAGGGCTTCCAATTCCTCCGGGCCCTTTTTTCCATATCTGACTATGGTTTTCCATTTTGCATTTGTAACAGTCTGTCACCCAAATGCATTGGCCTGTACCTGAGTCTTAAAACACCTTCAGCTCTGATACCTATTGAAATGGTCAGCATACAAATGAATCAAATAGAATTTCAAATTCTCAAATTCACAAACTAAAAGAAATGTGATTGAAGAACCTTAAGAACCCTTGCAGACACCTGGATAATGACATCCATGAGCATTGGAACAAATAACAGTAAGGCACCACAAAGCAAGAAGCAAATTGACTTGAAAAAATAATAGGCTTGGGTTTTTTTTTTCTTCTTTTTGGATAATCTTTTTTTTTTCCATAGGATTTTAGAGAATGAGCAGTAAAGGTCTCTTGTATATTAACTCTAACTCCATGTGACTGGTATTTTTTATCAGTTGCTGAGCAACGGTCATACTCTGAATTTTAAAACTCATTAGCAATCTGAGCAGGCTGGCATTTGGCAGCTGCTATTTGATTTTGTTTGGAGGGGAGACAGGAGACATTCAACTTGTTGTTATCTTGCTTCTTTTAATAAAGTCACATGGTATTTTAACCACATTTTCAAAAGTTGAAAAGAACTTTTTATTCATGTAACTCACTAAGCTTTGATCATGCTCATGTGCTCGTATAACCACCGCACATGAGCCAAGTTTCAAAAGTTTCAAAACAATATGTACCTAACATTTTTCTGAAGTGGTTTAGTTGTTAGCAATGGCTGAAGTACCTTTATTTATACCCACCTATCATGCAAGCTTCTCTCAAAGTGCTCTGCCAATGTACCTCATCCATGACTGACAGCACTTTAGTTAGTATTCCAGTTGTGGGGCTCCTAATAGAAGGAACTGCCAATTGTTATAAACCTTTCTATATTGCACAGTGGTAATGTGATGCAGCCACACATCCACAAGGAACTCATTTCACTTGTGATTTAAGATAGTTAGTGATCGGCAAACATCAAAAGTGCTGGTAATGCGTCCAACCAAATTTAAATCCTTGTTGCAATTTAGAACTGCTGAGTTATAAACCATCAGGGAATCTGAGCGTATGTATAATGAAAGACAAACAGCAACAGACCTTTCACTGTAGCAGTGCTACCAGATGCCAGTATAATACTGCTTTGCTGAATCACTTTCATTAGTGCCAGTTGTAGTATGACTTTTTCAGAACCCCTAAAGGTGACTGACATGATAGTGAAAAAGTAAAAATAGTGTTCAACATTCTCTGGTGGTTGCCTTAGGCATCTCTCTTGTTCTAGAAGTCTCATTATTTGAGTCAGATTTTTTTCACATGATTCTGTTGGTCAGAGGCGTTCTATTTCTTTTTATTATTTGTATTAATTATAATTTAATATTTATATTTTAGTAGCACCCAGAGGGCCCAGTCAGAATGGCTCCTTTGTGCTAGGCATAATACAGACCAATATGAAGACATGATCCTCTGCTGGTCATGATCCCCAGCTGGTATAAATCAGTTTAGCACCATAGGAGACAATTTACACCAGCTGAAGATCATGGTCTTTGTCCTGAAGAGCTTACAATGACCAGAATGTTTAAGGAATCTATGTAAGAGCAAAACGCAAATGGGCAAAAAACCTGTTAGTGCAACTTTCTTACAAAAAGCATCACTTCTGTGAAATGGATCAGGGTCAGATACGTGGTGCTACAAGTAGTAGAATTAATGGTCTAGCATAGTGTTAGTGTGATAACCAAGGAAGAGGAAACTGTCATGCTGCCTGAGTAGCTTACATCCAAGAGTGCCCAACTTAGGTCAGACTGTAAGAAAAAGGGCAGATACCAAGCCAGTCACAAAAGTGCACTCCTGAATTATGACATTAGTCTTATCATAGAGGCACAGACAGTCACCCTTAGACTCCCCAGCCTCTCTTTGCCACCCAGACAAACTGGTCTTATGACAACGAGGAGTCCAGTGGAACCTTAAAGACTAACAGATTTATTTGGGCATAAGCTTTTCTGGGTAAAAAAAAAATCCACTTCTTCAGATGCATTTTACCCACAAAAGCTTATGCCCAAATAAATCTGTTAGTCTTTAAAGTGCCACCTCATTGTTTTTGTGGATACAGACTAACACGGCTACTCCTCTGATACTTGGTCTTATGACGAAAATTTATTAAAACCAAAATTCACCACATATTAGGTTACTTCCAGACCCAGAGGGACAGTCACTTACCCCAGGTCAAGGTATACTGCAGATCACACCAAAGACAATCTTGTAGTCAATCCTTTGGTACCTAAACTATAGATTTATTGGCTAAGAAAAAAGAGAGAGAGAGCATTATTGTGGTTAAAGCAGATAAACTACATTACAGGTGAATTAGAGTTATAGTCCAAATGATAGCAGAGATGTAGTAATCTGCCAGTCTCTTAGAGACTTTTCATAAGTTCCTCAGGACTTCCCCAAATGGCGTTTTGGGGACCTTTGTCATTGCATCTAGAACCCCCCCTGTCTGCATTCAGATGGATCAAAGGTGCAGAATCACTCCCAGTGTTCTTTCTTATAATTGAAGATGGCCTACCAATTGTCCTTAGCCCAGCATGTGTCCATAGACTTCCCATTGTGGAAGAAACAAGGAACCCCTCTTTGATGTTAGCCTTCTATTTCCCATGCATACACAAATAATTCAGTTACACTGATTTACATAAGGCAATTGCCAGCCATTCATTATAAAAGGGATAGATACGTGAAGACAATACAGGTACTATTCATTAGTTTCATGCAGTGTATACACATCTTTGATCTTAAGGTTAATTAAGTACAGGATACAAACATGAAAAAGGACCTGGCAACAAGAAGTTAATGTACTTACTTTAGTACACATTAAACAGGATACATATACAATGTAAATAGCATTCAGCTGGTTACAGACAAATGTCATCAATAACATTAACATTCAACAGACAAGTGGACAGGGACACTTAACACTACCTTGAGCTCCTGACCTGAGTTCAGCTAGCTGCTAGCGCCACAGAAGTGATTCCAGTTTTGAGACTGTCAGAAAGATGTTAGTTTTGCAGCATTCTGCAATTCTTATTTTATCTGAGAAAGTGAAGCTAAGAGCCATTGCTGTTCTCATTATATTTTTAATCTTAATGATGTTATCAAATTTTACTGCATATGATAGCTTCATTTTTATTAGTGTAATTCATTTCTATAGTCAATATTTTTATTGAGAAATGAAAATGGTATGAAATTAAGCCAACTCATTATTTGGAAGTTTAAGATTATATATATGAGTATACGGTCCTCTTTACTGGGAATGCCATATGTGAAAGAGATTAAGAAAGTAAAAAGATTTGGCTGTAATCAAACAAATATAACTGCATATATGTAAAATACCCAAGAAGGACTAATGCATTTGTTGCTGAAAGAGGACATGTTAATTCCAATGTGCCAGATTGCCAGTTTATTTGAATTTGGAGATGCCTCAAACTTGTCCAGATTCTCACTTTTCTGATGATTTTCTAATAACACCAACAGCCAGCATTAAACAAAGAGCCAAAAAAAAAAAGAAAGAAAGAAAGAAAGAAATCAGCAAAATGTGTGCTATGCCAATGCCCCATAGAGCTCCCTGGAAGGCAGAAGGAATATACCTAATTCTTAAGAGGATGCAGAATGTTCTTTCTGCATGACTGGGCAGTGATCCTGCCTTCTCACACCCTTTCGCATCCCCACTTGGATGTCTATTCTAGCAGGGAGCAGTCTCTGCATTCATGAGTGCTGAAATTGCAGTTGTTTCTGTGCCTTTATAGTAATACCCATTATTAGTGGGAATCCAAATTGAAGGGAATATATGTGCAGACGACTTTCAGTTGTCTGTGGCAAAATTATATTTCTCTACACACACATTTTGGATGGAGGGATAGCTCAGTGGTTTGAGCATTGGCCTGCTAAACCCAGGGTTATGAGTTCAATCCTTGAGGAAGCCACTTAGGGATCTGGGGCAAAAGCAGTAGTGGTTTTGCTAGTGAAGGCAGGGGGCTGGATTCAATGACCTTTCAGGGTCCCTTCCAGTTCTAGGAGGTAGGATATCTCCATTTATTTATTTTATCTTTTTTCCTAACACTACCGCGTATCTAAAATTGCATTAATTTAGAAAATTATTCATTTGGTACAGTCTGACTTTAGTGCACATTAACTAAAATTAAATACCTATGAGAAGCAATCATTCAGAGTGGTGTATTTATATAACTAGGTGGTTAGAGATGGCTATAGATATAAACTGTGTTGCACTAGTACTGGATGTGGTCATGGGAGTTTTATTTTCATTCTTATTACCTAAATTCTCAAAACTAGGCTGACTGAACAATGTTCCTTTTTGGAAGGTGAAGCTCAGCTCTGCCCTCAATGGGTGATTGTGCCTAACATGTGCAGCCTGGTCCATTGTGTGTGTGTGTGTGTGTGTGTATCTGCAGAATTAAACAATTGCTGCAGAATACATATTGTGCAAATAGCTTTGCTTCTAATAACTGCATGCTTGGGCGAACTGAACAGAAAAGCCACATCACCTTTTATTTTGCCATTAGGACAGTATTAATGCTGATTTAGATGACTGGCTAGCCTGCTCTGAAGAAAGAGGGGAGGGTGCTACTGGCAAAATGTTTCCTTTTGAGAAATAATGATGTATACTTAATTTTAGAGGAACATATTATACTGAAGAAATCTACAATTCAAATAAGCCTTGCACCATTTCTCAAGAGTACTGGGAATTTTTTAAAAAATACCTCTGTCATTTCAGGAAACTTAGATTTAAAAATAATCTCCATAGCAGTGGAAATTAGATGGGTAGGCTCACTATAGTCTTTTCTTTTTTCCACTTTAGAAAAACTATTCCATAATTTGACATGATTGGCAGTCTCTGCACAAGAAAGGTGGAATGGAATAGCAGGCCTGTTTGCAGGTCAAGAAACAAGGTGTTAGGAAGCTTGCACTGTTCATGCCTGTACTATGCTTGGCTCAGGCAGTGCTGTTAGTCCTATACTTTAATGAACACTACATTCACTGACAAAATGTAGAAGAAGAAGTAATGAAAAAGAGGCAGGATGGAGAATTCCAGGCACTGGAAATGTGATAAAGATCCTTTCACCTCAACTTTTATTTCACACTAAAAGTGAGTCTTGTTACAGATAAAGAAAGTCTCTGGTTTGAATCCAGCCTAAGTCAGAAATTTCTATACATCTTAATATGTGTTTCCTATTCAGTGGCTACATATAATGAGTTGTTGGTCCCACTTGATAATGGACAGGTGTGAAAAAACATATCACAATTAACACCCTTTTTAGCAGTCCCAACGGAGAGAACGAGGACTGAATGGTCATAGATATTGAATTATGCTTTCATTCTCAAGACAAAGTTCATGCACATTGTTGGTTCATTGTGCAAATGTACTTTCTTCATTCAGGGTGCATATGTTCTGTGAATAAAGAGTTCTTCATTCTCCAGTGCTTTCAGTCTGACACCTTTCATGAGTATTAAAAAGTGGGCGTGTGTATGTAGTGGGGAAATAAAACCTGTTTAGATTAACACCTTCTGGTTCATCATATATAAATCTGACATCCTTTTGAAATTCTATAAAGGGATAAACAGACTATATTTTAAGCATATCAAAAACCTGAATACTTTAAAATATACTTGTTAAATGAATAGTTTTATTAATGTTGATCATTGTTTAAATAATATATTACGCCCCTGGTAGCTAATGTGCAGATTCACCACCTGGGACAGTCCAAATAAAGCCCATAAGCTAAGGTTTAGGTCTATGTACCTTTCCTCAGGGAAGGTTTATTAGTTAACAGACAACAGGCTGAAAGTCTCACAAAACATTTAGGAGCAGGGACCTTTCCCTTTCTGCAATCGGGAAGGGGAAAGATACATCTTCCCCTTGATGATCTTTCCTGACTTTTAGGGAGAGTCCAGGCCTGCGTCCTGCTTATACTACTGACTCTTCTAGCAGCTAGTAAGTTCTCCTGTGACTCAAAAGGGATACCAGAAAGAGCTTTGTTTGTCTCATTATCATTATTATTGTTATTGTGTTTACGGCATGCTGGGTACAGTACATAAGAAGATGGCTTCTTAGGGGGGAGGGATAGCTCAGTGGTTTGAGCATTGGCCTGCTAAACCTAGGGTTGTGAGTTCAATCCTTGAGGGGGCCACTTAGGGATCCAGGGCAAAATCAGTACTTGGTCCTGCTAGTGAAGGCAGGGGGCTGGACTAGATGGCCTTTCAAGGTCCCTTCCAGTTCTAGTAGATAGGATATCTCCATTAATTTTTTGTTGTTGTTGTTGACCTTACTGTCTAAATAATTGGCCAAGTTATGGAGGCCTTATGCTCAATTTGCTGCCATTTCTTTGTCTGTATGTCTGTCTGCCAGTCTTTAACACAATAGCTCTTGAATGATGCATCTGATCCATTCCAAAATTTCAGATAATGTTCTAAGCTTCAATGGCCAGAACCCTATTGATTCTGGGAAAAACTGGAAAATCAAAAGTGGGGGATGTATGGAGCCTGTGCTGTCTGATTGGCAAAGCCACAACTTCAAGCACCTCTGCAATTGTCTGTAGATCAAAGAACTCTTTGATGGCACCCATTAACACCACCCAGCATAATAATTTCATCTCTGCTCATCTTCTCAATAGAGTTTAACTTGTTGCCATTCGCACACCTGGTCCACTTTATTTCCCAGGCAAATTATAATGGTGGGAAGGGGGGATAAAATAGGGGCATTCATGCAGCCCCTGGCATTGAGAGAATATTGGGGTAACCTGGTATAGGAGGGAAGGGGAAGAAGGGCTTTGGGAACACACACAGGTCCCCTGCCATGGGATTGGGGGAGAATGAAGGGCCTTGTAATAGGGGAAGTAAGAAATGGGGGCCCCCCTGGCAGGGGGAAAGGTAGGAATGGGTGGCATACAGAGCCCCTGCTCTAGGGGACAATGGGGATGGAAGGCACAGAAAGAAGTCAGAATAGGGATACACACAGAACTTCTGGCATAGGGAAATGGGAGATACAAATGAACCCTTGGAGAGAGGAAATGGAAGGAGTTGCCGGGACTCCCTGGAATATAGACGAATGGGAGAGTGGCACACAGGGACTTTGTAGGGTGGATGGAAGAATGCAAGGCGCTCCTGATATGAATATTCAGAAATGAGTAAGATTTGAAGCCAGTGGGGTCACACAGTTGTTTCTGAGGGCAGAATTGAACTACTCACATGAGTTAAATGTTGTGCAGAGCTTATCTTTATCCTCTATCCCAGTGGTGGGCAACCTGCGGCCCTGGGCCGCACATGGACTATCAGGGTAATCCGCTGGCAGGCCGCGAGACAGTTTGTTTACAGTTGCACGGTCGCCCACAGTTCCCAATGTCCGCAGTTCGCCGTTCCTGACCAATGGGAGCTGCGGGAAGCGGCGTAGCTCCCATTGGCTGGGAACGGCGAACCACAGCCACGGATTTGCGGGCAGCTGTGCAACTGTAAACAAACTGTCCCACGGCCCGCCAGCGGATTACCCTGACGGGCCGCAGATTGCCCACTGCTCTATTCTGTACGCACCTGTGAATGTTCTTAACTCAGAGTGTGAGTATTTCCATTTGCAAAATCAGGCTCTGATTTGTCAGCCATAGAGATCTTTTGTTATCTGTGATTTCTTTTTGTTTATAAAACTCCTTTTTCCTGAAGCATTTAATCTAATTAAACTAACAACAAACATTAGTAAGAGGAACTTGTGTAAGAAAAAAATTACAGAGGCGAAGAAAACCTATTAAGTACTATACTTAGTAAGGAAAAATCAAATTACAAATACAAAATAGGGAATAACTGACTGGGCATAGTACTGCAGAAAAGGATCTGGGGACTATTGAATATGAGCCACAGATTGACCACAAATTGAATATGAGCCAACGTCAGGATGCCGTTGTAAAAAAAGGCTAATAATATTCTGAGGAGTAATAACAAAAGTGTTGTATGTAAGACACAGGAGTTTATTGTTCCACTCTACTCAGCACTCGCAAGGCCTCTGCTGGAGTGTTGTGTCCAGCGTTGGATGCCACGCTTTAAGAAAGAAGTGGACAATCTGTGGAGAATTTTCTATAATTATAAAAGCATTGGTGGATCACCTGGGATACTTCACCGACATCATTCAGGACTGACCAGGAAAGGTGCATGATGCTTGCATCTTTAAGGACACAGGACTGTTCAGAAAGCTACAAGCAGGGACTTTCTTTCCTGACTGACAGAATACCTTTGGCAATGCTGAAATGCCAGTAGTGATCCTGGAGGACCGAGCCTGCTTCTTGCTCCAGGGCCTTGATGCTGTACGCAAGCCATCTCGACTGCATGAAGGAGAGATTCAAATGCTGGTTATGCAGGTTCAGAATGACAGTTGAATGAGCTTTTGGTAGATTGAAGGGTTGCTGGTGTTGTCTATTCACAAGATTGCATCTTAGTGAAAAAAAAAACACCCCTATGTTTATAGCTGCCTGTTATGTCCTGTGAAGCAAGGGGGTAAATTTGCCTGCAGTGTGAAGGGCAGAGTGGAGTGACTCTCTGCTAAGTTTGGTCAGACACAAAGGCTATTAGAAGAGCTCAATGCAGAGCTATAGGGAGGCTTTGAAAGAGCACTTTAACAGTGAGAGACAGTAATGTGTTGTATGTACTGTGCTCGACCTGGCCCTGCTGTTTGGGGGCTCTTAGGAATTGTGTGGTGCTTGGGGTACATCTATGAATATAATACTGACAATGCACCTATTAATGTTGCACATTTATGATTATTACACTCTTTGTCCCTGATCCTGAGTTGTGTCACACAGTTCAATAACAAATAAGAGTATTTAATAACTGCTAGGCATTCTGCAGCATATAGTGTGAACTAATAAAGATGAATTATTTTACAAATATAATTTTATTCAATAACAAAACCAGTGCTAAGAAAAATCTGTGCAATTTACAAGCATGTACATTAAAAACTTAATAAATTAATAGAAGAGAACTTAACAAGGGGAAAGAAAATTCATGTCCATTTTAGCTATGGATATATCTACCATGGCTTTCACAGGTCTGTGTATGTGAAGCTATGGCTGCCCGTTATGTTCCCAGGGCTGGAGGGATAGGGGTAGAGATGTGGCCTCTGATACCACATGCATCATTGAGTGGGAGGCATGGGGAGGTGACATGAACAACAAAGAGAGATGAGCCTGTGATTGTTGAATCTGTGGGTCCACAAGAGTCTGCAGCCTCTGTGTTAGCTGCCGGAGAAGCCACATTATGGAGACGTTAGATGTTGGAGAAGCCCTACTATATCTCCTCTCCTTTGCCTGATGGGATTCCAGGGCCATTCTCCTGTCCACTCTTTCCTTCTCCAGGCTGTTCACAGTGTTCACTCTCCAGGCCCTTTGCTCAAGGTCTGATGCAGCACTGGCTTGCAGGATCTTATTAAACATGTCATCCCAAGTCTTCATCTTTTTCCTCCTTATCTGGTTTAGGCTTTCCATGGGTATGGAGGGAGAACCCCTCAAGGCCACAACAAAGGCAGTTGCAGATAAAACACACAGAAGTACTATTCTCCATATAGTCACAATGGAAAGTAAAAATTAAGATTCAGAACTCCCTTCCCTTGTTTCCCTAAAGTTTTAAATAAGACATGCTTATGGACATTTCTGCTTTGGAGTGCTTGAGCGTGGTGCAACTCTCAGCACCAGCCCTGGTGAGTATGGCCCACCAGGGGTGAGAGAAATGAGAAAGGAATTGCTCAGTTGTATGAAACTGAGTATAGGGCAATGGCCCTGAATACTGGTGGTGACTTTAGCTGATATCTCACTCTTGAGGGGAACAAAGGCAGAAAGAGCACAGCTGCTGCCAGAGTCCTGAAGCCGCCTGGGTTTGCATGCTGCTAGCCTGTGTACTGCAATGGTGCCTGCCAAAGTTATTGCTGACTGGCATGGGAAAGTGTCCTACCGCAGAGGAAGGAATAATGCTGCCATTCCTAGAAATCTTTGTGAGAGGATTGCAGAGTACCTCCATGAACGTTTCATTAAGGTCTCTCAGGAGGAGTCAAGGACATCCTTGTGTATGTAAACAAATTTCTATGCCTGACCCCATTGCCTAATTCTACATTCAAACATGCTTGTTCTAAACTTCCCACTCAGTTCCTTGCTCACATGGAGGGGCTAGGGAGAGGGATTCACACATCCCAAGAAAGGCAAGCCCCCCACAGGACCTAACTCACATGAGGGGCACAGAAATCGGGAGTCAGACCACCATGGATGGTTAGGGGCTCTCCAGAGCCTGGCACATACATAGAGGTAGGGACTCAGATGCCCACCCCCCAGATAGGCACGCCCACTCCAAAACTGGCTCACATGAGTGGGGCAGAGAAGGGTGCTGGCAGATTGGGGGTCCCCATATTATGGCATACACATAGAAGGGGAATATGTGGCTGACAGGCATCTCTGCCCTATTTTCCCCCAGTTCTCATCACTAACCTCCATGTCTAACTTGCCAGGGTCCCGTCACTTGAAAACCCCAACTCCTCTCCGCCTCATCTCACATTCTGTTCCACTCCAATGGCTCTTCCCTCCCAGCATGCATCTTCTTATACAGTTTACTTTTTCTTAGACAAATAGTTTCAAAATTTCTGAATATTCCACTGTACTGAGATTACATATCCCCAAAATAAACCCTACCCTCTTTGACAGAAGTAGATGGGAACAATATGCCTGCTTTTTTTTTTTTTTTACTTCAGATTTCTACCCTGGTTTGGATTTGGATTTACAGTACCAGGGGTGATTGTCAGATTTGATAACCATAAAATGCCATCAGAGTGACCCAGGTCTTGTGACATAGAGGTAGTTTTCCAGATAGTTAATTTCTCTCTCTGCACATGTGCAGTGTAATCCATTAGGTGTGTGAATAAGTGCATGAGCCTTAGAGAAAGTCTACACTACAAACTTACATCGATATAACTACATTGCTCAGGGGTGCAAAAAATCCACACTCCTAACCAGTGCAGTTATGCCCACCTAACTCCAGGTATAGACAGCACTATGTCAACAGGAGGGCTTCTCCCACTGACATAGCTACTGCCTCCTGTGGTGATGGATGAACAGAAGCTCTCCTGTCAGTGTAGTATCATCTTCAGTGAATCACTACAGCCACTGCACTGCTGCAGCATTTTATGTTTAGATTTGCCCTTAGTGAGTCTAACTGGAGAAGCAAACTCTGTTTCAAATAAAATTTTAATTTGATTTTCCCCAAAGGGCTGGTGGGTGCAATGCACTCTATTGGGGTAACCCTTGAGTGTTTCAGACCCTGGTGCAATGAGCTGATCCCGGGTTTGAACTCTTATCTGAGGGGGGAGACACAAAATGTCAGTTTTAAGAAAAGCTGTTTTTTTCCCCTGGGGCGGTATCTGGAGTACCCCTTGGTTAAATGGTTTAGTTCACAGACTATAGTCCGCACCCCTAGAATGCACACCAAATTTTTGGGGCAATCTGATTAACCGTATGGATTTTAGAGGATTTAGAACAATTGAGCTTTTAATGGAAAGGTTCTCTTAACCTTTATTATAGCAGAGCCATCACTCTCCTATAATGTAGACGCTCCCCTTAAATCCAACAAACCCTTCAATGTATATGTATAACATTTTGGAAAGTTAAATATGGTTCCTAAAAGAAGACTTGAAGAAAAAAATGTTTTAGGATGGTGGAAGTAATCAAGAAATATAATTCCAGCACAATACACAGGCGCAAACTTTCCAATGTGCTAGGGTGGGGGACTCAACCCCTGTGTGTGCCCTAGGCCCTGCCCTCACTCCACCCCTTCCCCCAAAGCCCCACCCTGCCCTGCCTCTTCCCAACACCACCACGCCTCTTCCCATCCCGCCTCTTCCGATCCCATTCCACCCCTGAGCACACCCTGCCCTCGCTCCTCTCCCTTCCCCCCAGCACTTCCTGCACGCCATGAAACAGCTGATCATGGCAGGCGGGAAGCACAGGGAGGGAGGAGGAGGCGCTGATTGGCGGGGCCAGCTGGTGGGCGAGAGGAGTTCGGGGGAGGTGGAGGGCTGATGGGGGGGTCTGCCAGTCGGTGCTCAGCACCCACTATTTTCCCCCCGGGGGTGTTCAAGCCCCAGAGCACCCATAGAGTTGGCATCTATGATACGATATATCAAAGGATCTCTTGCACTTATAATGTAAGCAATCGTGTGGATATTTCACTAAAAGAATTACAGACAGTCACTAAAAATGGACATGGATATACTGTAGAGTTCAGCAAAGTGTGGCCAAGGTCATGAATGTCCTAAATAGTAAAGAGCAAAACATTACATTTTACATGAACCAGAATGGGGAACCAGTATAGTGAGCAAGAGTTTAGCTTGGCACAATGTATTTGGCCTTGACACTTCACTGGCAGTTCCATTTAAACAATCTGATATAAAAAATAATTGAACTGGAAGATAAGTGGTGTACCACATTTCTGTAGTCTGACCATGATACAATGAGAGCATGATCCTTCTTCTTTTGAACTCAAAGATATTTCACCATTGATTTCAATAGAAGCAGACTCTTTATCTGTAGCACTGGCATTCTGAGTGCCGAGAGTGTTTATGTTGTAAAAAGAGCTGCTAACCTTGTATTTAACATGCTGCTCCAAATAAATCATCCAGTGTTTTTATAGATCTTTCTATTTTAAGAGCCTGACCATCAACAATTACCAAGTATCAGAGGGGTAGCCGTGTTAGTCTGAATCTGTAAAAAGCAACAGAGGGTCCTGTGGCACCTTTAAGACTAACAGAAGTATTGGGAGCATAAGCTTTCGTGGGTAAGAACCTCACTTCTTCAGATGCAAGACTGAAGAAGTGAGGTTCTTATCCACGAAAGCTTATGCTCCCAATACTTCTGTTAGTCTTAAAGGTGCCACAGGACCCTCTGTTGCTTTTAACAATTACCAAATGCAAGAAGAGAAGCATTTTTAATGAAATGAGAATCCAGAATCAATGTAAATAGAGTTGCTCATAAACTGGGATCTGATGTCAATGAAATTAAATGATAGAAATTGATGACGTAACTCAGATATTTCTGTAACCTATGTAGAGATGACTATTTTAGCCTGAGATGTTAGTCTTACACCTGGAGGAATACAAGAATAGAAGTAATTGGCCTAGCTTTCCTCTCATACTGCTATAAATCCAGAGTGTCTCTGCTGAACGCAATGTAGTTACACTACTGTACAATCCTGCAAAGGAGAATTAGGACTAATGTCTGTAGTATAGAAATTAGTGGCCAGACTGAGGCAATTCTGAACACATGGCTAATTCTTGAAAGTAGCTTATTACAGTTTGCTAATAAAATAGGACTGAATCCAAGAGAATGCCAAGCCATTAATCCCTGCAAAAGGTTCAAGGAAATAAGAATTTTGTGCTTCTCTATATTAAAAGTGGCACTAATGACCAGTGAAATTTAGATAGTGCACTGACTAATGTCACAGCTGGAAAGAAAATCATTTAGGAGACGAACCAGAACAATTTTACAGCTAGGATTTGATTTAAAAAAAAAAACGCACCAGACTGAATATTATATAAAAGGTATTTAGTGTGCCAACAAGAGGAGCTGCCACTTTTCCCATGTTGTTAGACACAAGATAAAGCTCCAAATTTGCTGTGGCTCTCTGTGTCTCAGACACACAGAAAACTCTCAGAATGTAAATGGGACAGACAACACTTGATCTTTTCCATAAAAATATCAGCTTCCAAAATCCAAACATTGACCTTTGTGATTTGGGTTAATTTAAGCTAGGGATTGACAAACATACTCATTTTATATGCACACTCTTCTAAATACTTGATTGAAACTCAAATTGAAACTTTGTAAAGTGGAATCTCTGATGTGTTGTGATTATTGCAAAATGTGTTTGTCATATCTGTAAACTCAGGAATGGTGACAAATGCTATATAATTATTATACTTAATACTACTACTAATTAATTATAATCTTTTTTAAACTCTGACTTTTCATATACACCTCTACCCCGATATAATGCTGTCCTCGGGAGTCAAAAAATCTTACCACGTTATAGGTGAAACCGCTTTATATTGAATTTGCTTTGATCCACCGGAGCGCGCAGTCCCACCCCCCTGGAGTGCTGCTTTACCGCGTTATAGCCGAATTCGTGTTATATCGTGTCGCGTTATATCGGGGTAAAGGTGTACCTGAAAACTTTATACTGCTGGAACTAAGTCACATGAAGCAATTGAAGACAGAGATGGAGCTTAGCTCCATTTGAAGTAATACACACTCTCACTCTCATAAACTTTATAAGGTTATATTTTAAAATAGGGATGATCCATATGGAATAAATGTGCTTTTCTGATGTGGGATTAAGAACACGTGGGAGATTTGTGAAACTAAGCAGAGTGATTTTAGTGTTGAGAGAGTAACAAAAGCCTAAAAACTGAGATAAAAAGTAGTTGAACAAATGAAAATGTATAAGCATTTTGCAATGTTCGTGTAAATGTGTTGGTCCACGATACAAGAGAGACAAGGTGGGTGAGGTGATATCTTTTATTGGACCAACCTCTGTTGGGGAAAGAGACAAGCTTCTGAGCTTATGCAGAGCTCATCTTCAGGTCTGGTAAAGGTAATCAGAGAGTCACAGCTAAATATAAGGCGGAATAGATTTAGCATAAGGAGTTAACAAGGGAACAGTCATGGGTCCTAGGATGGTTCCACAATATACCTACCTCTTCATGGCCCACCTCAAGGAAGAATTTCAGGACAATTGGTGAAACCAGACAAGAACTTTGTTCTCAAATGTTTCTCACACAGAAATATAATAAAAGACAAAAACAGCTCATCACTCATCGGTGAATGCTTTTTACAAAATAATCACTCTATATCTGACTGCTGAGTCCTCATCCTCAAAGGAAACCTGCAGAACACCTTCAAAAGATGAGCTGGGAGCTTAAATTCATAACTTTGTTAAACACTAAAAATCATGGACTCAATAAAGACACTGGGTTTATGGCTCATTACAACAGTCTATAACCCACTAACCCTCCTTTGCCCTACGACTTCAGAGGTGTTAACTTGAATGGTCTCTTATAACATGTTAATTCCTTATGCTAAACAATGTGTTCCTCATTGTATCTGTGACCCTCGGAGTATCTTTCCTAGACCTGAAAAAGAGTTTTGTGTAAGCTTGAAAGCTTGTCTCTCTCGCCAACAGAAGTTGGTCCAATAAAAGATATTACCTCAGCCACCTTGTCTCTCTAAGCATTTTGAAGTATATTTTTGAATACATAAACTCTTGAATTTGATTGGCTAGATACACTTCTGACCTAACACTGATGAGTGCTATATTTATAGAGGGCCTGATTCTATCACCCTTTCATTGTATAATGCTTTACTCCAGTAGGCCTTTTAATAGTAATCAACGTGACCTAGAGTAGACGAATTGAACCCAGACACATCTGTTTTGGATATCCTTGATGGATGCCATCTTTTCTCCATTGTAAAAGGAGGAAAACTTCCACATTCAGTCTCTGTGTGTGTGTGTCTGTGCACATGTGCTTGCAAGTGCACATCTGTCCATACAAAAGTGAAGAGAACACACACAAAAATCATAAATTCTGTCCAAGACATTTGTATTTTTATCATTAGTTGAATTCAGAACATTCTGCTTACTTATTCTTTTTTATATTTCTAGCTAGTGAATTAAGAGTAAACAAGTTTGTGTATTTCAATTAATATCATCTCATATTGGCCCTGTTGCTTGGTGCCTTCACTGTCGGTCCAGCTGTTTGGTCTAAAGAAGCTGAAAATGAAAGTACTTTCTCCCTTCTCTTAATGAGGCAAAATTCATTCCTGTGCAGATAGACAGCACAAGACCAATGTCTTACTTCTTCACTGATCACCTGCCCCAGAAATGGATGAGACTTGGAAAACTACTGCTGACGGTGATGATTCAGATCCTAAATCACCTGACAGAATATGTTTTTCAACTCAACCTTGAACATTACTTAATGCATGAAATTACCACATAACATTTTAATATTCATATTTTGCCCTTTTCACTTATAAATATAAAATGATTGTCTATTCTTCAAAGGTGAACAACAATGAAAATCAGTCTGTTGGGCTTTTCATGTGGATTTTCATTTTTCTTTTAATTGACCAATACTGTTTCCACTCAACCATACAAAGGGCAAGTGTCTGAAAAAAACCCCCACAGTATTATATGGATGAAGTTCAAACAATTTTCCAGTCATGTGATTCTGTTATATCATTCTGAGAATAAGAGTGCCTCTGTCTTTCATTTTCACAGGAGATGAAAAAATATGTAATTTCACCTGAATATTATGGCCAGTTAGAATGCTTTTGAATTGTTTCTATGATTCCATGATGATGTTTTATCAAATAAGAAAGTTGTTGAACATTGGGGGTGGGGAGAACTATTGCCATTTCTATGTTGCCCCCACCACATTGAGAGCTTGTGAAATGTAAGCAATGAAGGATGGGATGATGCCTGTATTATTTTATAAATATATTTTCAGCTATTTTGGCTATATTTGCGTTGGTTGCTGTGTGATTACAGAGGGGTTAACTCCAAAAGAAGCAGACAGCCTGGAGACAAGAAAGCAATCAAAGACCTCTGATAGCTCCTATTTATCAATACTTAAAAGACAAGACAGATAACAACTGTTCTGGAGTCTACCTTCTAACCTCCACCCAGCCCCTGAAGTTCTATGCTTCTAATGATGAGCTCTCAGACCGCATAGAATATCCCAGATATAAATATCTATTACAATGAAAAATGAGACATACTTTCATAAAAATAAACTCCACAAATTAGGAAAAGATCAAAAACTAGAAACCCTAATAACAAAGTATATTTTGTTACAAGAAAATATAATACTATAATTTTGTGACAAGAACTATACGTTTTATTCACCTATAATGATCAATGAAATATTTCAGGTCTTAGTTCTACTGCAAAATGACATGTTTCAGCAGTATGGTCAGTCCATGGAAGTCATTTTCTGTATTAACCCTCCTTAGGCACAAGACAAATCACAGTTTAGGAGGTTAGAGGAGCGAGCGAGAGAGAGAGAGAATAAAAGTTCATGCTAATGTCTGTATAGTTATTTCCCCCCCTATTTTCTCCTGCTATTAGTTTTTGACATTGGGAATTACTGCAGCACAACGCTAGGACAACTTCCCTACACACTAGCCTCTGATCAGCAAGGTTCATGGCCCCATTCAGCCAAGTACTCCAGACATTCCCCCCCCCCTTAAAATGACCTTTATCCAGAAGGTCTAATTTGTCAAGCCCAAATATATCCTTGACCCATTTGTAAAAGTTTTTCAAAGAACATATCTAGGTGTTTTTTAATACTTGATTGATCACACTGCATAATAAATACATGAGCTGTGATGCAAATAAGTGAACGTTCTGTGTGTGATTTGAGTCAGATTGTGGTGAGGAAAAAATGAGGGTAGTGTAAAGGAATACATTTATTACAGTGTTTTAGTGGTTCAGATTTGCAGAGCTCCTGATAAATGTGTGTTCATATGTATGTGTCTAACCTGAGCTTCACACGTGCATATGTGCAATCTTAGCCCTCCAACATGTTGGGATTTCCAAGTCCCACAAAAAGGAAGAGAGAGGGCTGTGGTGTCCTCTTTGAATATCCTGTTGTAGCCCAAAACACAGGGTACAGACCATAGTTGTGATGCCTTAACTGGCTATATGGTCACTGGTTTCCAAGTTGGCCTTCCTTTTGGCTTATCCCAGTAAAAGCCATCTATGGGCCAGGACAAAATTTTCACCAACTGGAAAACAACGTCATAAAGATTTTCCTAGATTGTGTCAGGTATAATGTATCTTTCATGGCCTTTCATGTTCCAGTGGCAAATAACAATATTATTGAGGAGCTGAGCACCCTCAGCTGAAATGGATTATCATCTGCTCTGAAATCAGGCCACTTATTTAGATACCCAATATAAATTCAGTGTTGCCACTCTCACAATTTTATTGTAAGTCTCTTAATATTTGGCATTTTTTTGTAAAGCCTGGCTCCTTGAGCCAAGTGATTACATTATAATCTCAGGGTTTTGTTTTTGTTTTTTGTTTTTTGTTTTTTTTTAAGTTGCTAGCCTTCATGGTTGCATTAAAAAGCTTGAAAATGTGACTCTGGTGTACCCTAATGGCTCAGAGATGAGAATGTAAACAAAAAGAGCACCATCTTTTTAAAAAAAACCTCATACTTTTAAGCAAATCTTGTGGTTTGGGGGAGAGCTTGATTTACAATATTTGAATACTTGGAGTTGGTAATACTGAATTGGTTACTTAATTTTAAGCCGCACATTTCAAAATTTTGCCCTAAGCTACGGGTAAGTTTGAAGTTTCAGAATTAAGCTATTTTTCAGGTAGAGTGGAAAATATTTTCAGAAGAAAGTCTTGATGTATGAAAAATGCTTTTTTTGATATCTCGATAACTCAATATGCTATACATATATTTTTCTTTAGATTTCCAAACAAACAAATCATTAAGAGTATATGAAAAAAAATATGGTGCTAAAAATGGTATATTTACTCATCCCCATTACTACAAACTTGATTGACCATAACCTTGATGTGCATTTAACTCAATGACAACACTCATCCTCATTAAAGACTGTCAGAATTATATTAGGTAACATGAAGTAAAACTGTAAACAGTTAAGAATGAAAGTCTGCAGTATTTTTCAGTGCAACATTTGCCAGGTGTTTAAGAGTACTTAATAAAAATTTATGACAAATAGATATGGCAGTAGACAGCTCAGACATTAGAAAACTGACAAGTACTTTAAATCATGTTTGATGGTCAAAGATTGTTGTTGTTTAAAGTAAGAAAACTGAAAACTGCACACATAGTCCGGTTCATGAAATCCCTCTGCTGCTGCCAGTTCATATTAATTTGACAGTTTGTTTATGTGCAAGTTGGGCAGTAGATTTTAAACATGATTCATAATGAAAAAAATGTCTTATTTATCAAGGCATATAACAACACCTAGGCGATATTTCAGGTAATTGTATCAGGGCCGACTACAGGCACCAGCCAAGCAAGCTTGTGCTTGGAGCAGCAGATTCTAAGGGGCGGCATTCCATCCAATCTTAGGGCGGCACGGCTGCCCTATTCTTTTTTTTTTTTGGTTTGCCTCTGGGTCCGGCCGCCCTGCGCCCAGGGGTTTGGGGTTCTTTTTGCTTTGCCTCCGGGTCCAGCTGCCCTGCCTGCACCCTGGGTGGTGGTGGTGGTGGTGGTTGGTTTTTTTTTTTTTTTTTTGGGGGTGGCAAAAAAGTCAGAGCCGGCCCTGAATGGTATATACTTTTAAGCTTAACATTATAAACTTGAGAAAAGCTTATTTAATTTGGCTTTAGATTAACTATACTTGGCACTTATATAGTATCTGTAATGGGTTACCTGAGTTTGCCTGAAACATCCAGCTTTTTACAAAGGTTAATCTTTCTCGGAAATGTTTAAGTGGGTTCTGTCAACTCACTAATGCAGTGGGGTCATTCCATTGCTCTACATATGCAATGGTAAAAATTCTTTCAAGCACTAGCTTGGTCACACTGAACACATGCGGAATTTTCTACTCCAGTTTTTTTTTTCTTTCTAAATTAAGTAATTTATTATATATCTTTTTATGTAGATAAATGTATGTCATAAAATATGCAGGATTTACAGGTGGTCAGGTTAACACTGCTATAGGCAAATTGTTCATTTAAACTGGTTTAAGTCTTAGAGTAGTTTTAAATCAAAGGAGTTAATACTAACTTATATGGGTGTAACAGACAGCAAAATTTAGCTCCACTTTTAATAAAAAACAATTCTAATTCAACTCTACAACCATTAAAATGGGTTATTTTTGATTTAAGGGGGAAAAGGGAAATACTCCCATCTAAGCAGGGGTGCAGCAGTGTTGCCAATTTCAAGAGATCAAAAATCATGAGTCAGACCCCAAGAATCACGAGATTGGCCCCAAAATCATTACATTTAAAAATATATATATATATTGTGTTTTAGGTCAATCTCATATTTGAATTCCCCCTGCCCATCCCTAGTGTGTGCGCATGTGACAATTAGTGTTGCCCACTCTGCCACGTACTGAATCAGGTGATTTGGGCCCCTGCTGCAGCAGCTTTCACCTCCCACATCTGACTATCTCCTGCCCAGCAATTAACCCTGCCCCTCAATATCCCATCAGGTCGCTTCTCCCCACCCAACCCCCCTCAATTCAGCCCCCCCTCCTCTCACCTGACTTGGATCTGGTGATACAATGGACTTGGGGATTTTGCCTTTTGCCCGTGAGGGAGGAGGAGCTAATAGGCTGTTGTAGTCCCCTGTATCCACTTCATATAAAGCCTCACAGACATGCAACACACATCCTTCTGCTGTTGCTACTTTGCGCTCTGTACCCTATAATGGGGGGATAGCTTGATCTGTGTTTCCAGGATGCTGTGGATTTGATTGACAGAATTGTACATCAAGAAGGAATTTTTCCTTTGAGGCAAAATTCATAAGGCATCCAGTGGGTTTTTTCACCTTCCTCACAGCATGCTGAAGGTGCAGTTTTATGTTAATACGGCATATGGGCAAAATTTAAAAGTTGTATGTTTCTATGTGAAGTTTGTCATTTCCTCAGGATTTGAAGCCAGTGTCCAGTGTAGGAGAGCGGTTCAAATGGATCAACTCCTAGATGTGAACATGATTAGGGGATCTGGAAGATGGGTATTGGACTCTTAGCCAGTAGGAAGAAAGGAAGAACCTCAGTCTTTGCAGACTGAGGTAATCACCCTGTAACCACATTCCTCTTTGTGTGTGGAGGGGGAGAGGATTCAGGCTAGGGCTTATTCTCAAGGAACCAAGCCTGAAGATTAGTTATTTTGTATATGGCAATTTAACATCTCACTAGAACCAAATAAATGCCTGATATTTTGTAAAGGGTTTAGTCCACTCCCCATTAAAGTACAATTCTGTCCATTTTTCCAATCTCCTGCATGTCATGCTCAATTGACTATTCAGCTATTAAATGGTCCCAATTAGACTTTGACGTTCACACCTCAGTGAGATGAATAGAGTGGAGGAAGAGTGAATTTCCAGCTATATGGTTTTTATTTAATTGGGGGACTGCTTTCTGTGATGTTGGCAGCAGCAGTGTGATGGCTGTATATTTCCAGCAGAAACAACTTTGATTTTGCAGAACATAGCAGAATGCAGCCAAAACTTCAAAAACTTCAAGTTTGCTCCACCACCACTCTGTTTCTTTTGTGGGGAGGGCCCACTGTGTGTGTTTCACTGAGTCTTTTAATATCTTCCTCATTCAAACTGTCTCAGAAGCATCCTGAGAGCAGAGACAGGGATTTGTAGCTTTCTCATCCCCACTATGTGATTTGCAGAGAGGAGAGCTTCAGGGTCAGCTCATCATCATTGCTTATTACTCCAAAACCACAGCCAAGCTGTGATATTGTCACTTCTCTGGAATAGTTCCTGGGAGTACTGGTTGTTGACAAAGGACACTGTATCCAGCAATGTTCGAGTGTTTGCCTAGGCCAGAGGTTCCCAAACTTATTTGGCCTACCGCCCCCTTTTCAGAAAAAAAATTACTTAGCGCCCCCCTGGAAATCTACCTTCTTTAAGCGAACAAACAGAAAGATGCAGTGACAAATTTGTGTTCTTTTATGTATCTATATTTCTACCTACGTCCTACAATATAGTAAAGAAAGATGTGTTATTAGAATATCGCCCACGACATCAGGTATACAGTGGTTTTTGCGTAAGATGGCAAAAGACAACCAAACTAAAATACTAATGAAACTAATAAACTGGGTTTTGTTCTTTGCTCAGCATTAGATATATGTATTTGATATTAAACTGTCAAATATCAAACTAAATTTATCAAGAAATAATTAATTAAAAAATAATCAATATGCAATTAAAAATCAGTTAATAGTTTTAATTTAGTTTGCCCTTATTTAAATAATTATTCCTTATTAACACACGCCTTATTTACCAATTAACACAGATGATTCGATAGATATAAATAAATGTTAATAGTTAACAGTTTTTTTATGATTTCATTCCCGTTTTCGTTAATATTGTAATAAAAAATATGACAAATATATTGACTGTACACTTCAAATAGTACACTTCAAAAACCGACACAAGCCTGCTACGATTTTATTATTAGTAAGCACTAGAGACACAGAAACGTACGGTAGATATGTAAGAAAATGTATAAAAATACTCACGTGTAAATTGCTGTTTTATTGAAACAACAATAATACAATTTGCTTTGTATGTGATCCGTAATCCGTAAAGATCGAAGGTATTGAATATGAATAAAAAAATTTAAATACTTATTGAACTATTGTTAACTGCTTTTTACACAATTAAGAAACAATCTAAATTAGATTTCATACATGTCGCCTATTTATAGTATCGTATTGTAAACAAGTCATTACACGCACATATTCCTGCCGATGCATGCTGGACTTCCCGACAATGCGCGACACGCTCGCCTGCCAACACTTGCTTGTTAAGAGCTGTTGGCGGACTTGACACCTGATCGGTTATAATTTGTGAATTTATTTGGAAAATAAAGTAATCACTACAACTTTAACTCTATGTTACACAACAGATGAAACATGTACGAACGGTTTTTCAAAATTTTCTTATATTCTTTCTTTATGCTTCCACTGCCCCCTTATTTTTATTCAACGCCCCCCAATTGCACCCGAGGCTACTACTGCCCCCCTGGATCGTTCCAGCGCCCCCCAGGGGGTGGTATCGCCCACTTTGGGAACCTCTGGCCTAGGCCATTGTTTCTCAAATGAGGCCCCTGTGGATTTTTTTTTTTTTGCAGTCATAACAGCCTCCAAAACATGGGTAGAGATTGGGGGGGGGGGGCAAAGCAGCAACCCCTTCCCTGCAGTGCCCAGCTGTTGCACCTGACTAGCCATTACCAAGGGCAGTGTGGTGCACTGCCTCAGTGTTTGCACCGACAGGGATCAGCACCATGCACCACACAACCTCCTCAGGGGCTCCAGGCAGTGCCTCTGAGGCTGGGGACATGTGGGCCAGTGTGTGCAGCACTGGACATGACTCTTGTCAAGGAGGTGGTTGCAGCATTCAATCACTGGAGTACTCCCCTTGGCATCTCCCCCCCCCGCCCCTCAGTCGGGGTCCAGGCAGTCTGGGCTCCACCTTCCCCAGGGCGGGCTCATGCTGAAGAGCCGCAGGAGGCAGGGACAGGGAGATAGGTTTGTCATTCTGAGATCACCAAAAAAATTGTTGTGAGAGCCCCTGGCCTAGGCTCTCCATATTCACATTTGGGTAGGGAGTAGGGCATTGCCCAACTTGCACTTAGTCATATTGTCACCAGACTTTCCCACGCCAGTGCTCACTCAGTTTACTGTACACCAGTGTTTTCATTTGCATTCTGTGCTTGGAGTGCAGGTTGTCCAAGGTCATCAGCATTTCCCACCATTTTGTTACTCTGTAGCCTCCACATTGGTATTTTGGGGTAAGGGATTTTCAGCCACAAAGCTCTTTCAGGGCTTCAGCCTCTTGGCTGGTAGATTGTATCCATGCAGTGGGTCACCTAGATCATGAGCCTGATTCTTGTCTTGCCTTTTTACTCATGGCATCCTGGTGGTGTAATTCCTGTGAGTCAGTATAGTGATGACATGTCTTTCAAGTAGGGTGACCAGATGTCTCGCTTTTAAAGGGACAGTCCCATTTTTGGGGACTTTTTCTTATATAGGAGCCTATTACCCCTCACCCCCTGTCCTGTTTTTTCACAGTTGCTATCTGGTAACCCTACTTTCGACGGTCAGCTAAAGATTTGTAGGTGCTCACTGAGCATGCTCAGAAATGTATTTACAATCACCTAACTTCTTGATTTTTAAACATTTTCCGCAACCTAATAGACGCACTTCTCCTCCTTAAGGACCAAAGTTTAAAAAAAGTCTCAAGTTTAAAATGAAGCCATTTTTGCTGTGCCAAAGTTTAAAAACTATCTCTAGCCTTGTAAGGGAACGAGAGGAGGAAGGAGCAAATTTCACACTACAATTTTCACCATTAAAATCTTTAAAAATGATACATATTAATGCAGTGTTCACAGTATTCTCTACACTGCTCAGTAAATACCATGATAATTTTATGTTTGGAAGAAGGTTTTCAAGATCTTAATTGTGAAATGAATACGTAGGCCCTGAATCAGTAAAGTGCTTAAATATATGCGTAAGTCTCATCTATTTCAAAGGGATTTAAACACATGGTTGAAGTTGAGTATATGCTTAAATTCTTTGCTGATCAGGGCCATATTGTATATATTCTGCTAAACTTTTAAATTATTACTGTATTGTATACCACACTGAAATACATGTCTCATAACAAGTGATTTCTTACAGTACCTGGGCCCTTCTCTTTGTGTTTAAAATTAAATGAGTCCACCTTAAAACTCATAATTTTTGACTTTGTTGAAGTCTAACCAACACTGCAGTTTAGTAACTGATATCACCTAGCAACGTGGCCCTTCTGTTATGAGTCATGTTGTTTCAAGTCAGTAATTTATTGTAATTTCTTGTAATTTATCATTTAGAAATATATAAAAAATAGAACATGATTGAAAACTGCAATAATTTCTTGGGGGAAAAAAATCCTTCCACCTGCCTCTCAATTTAATCAGCAGGATTAGAGCAAAAAAACAACTTTACTAAGCTTTATGGTATGAAAGATTTCAGATTCCTTTTTTAGTCTCTAAAAACACTCACATTTTATGGCACTTAAAATGTGACACATGCCACCACTAATGTCTTCAAAATACAGTACGACTTAATTTTTATATTATCGGTAAAGGGATTTTCAGTGTTCATATCTTTGCTTGACACCTATTTTATTCAAATGAACACATTTCCAAGTACTGCAACTTTCATTTTTATTATTTTCTTAAGGAAGTTATTACAATAATAATACTGGGTATATCATTTGCATTAATATAAATTTCATCCATAAATAAGTGCTAAATTTCTTTCACAAGTTATAACAGGGTTTAAAAAAGAACTAGATGGAGGCTAAGTCCATTAATGGCTATTAGCCAGAATGGGTAAGGAATGGTGTCCCTAGCCTCTGTTTGTCAGAGGGTGGAGATGGATGGCAGGAGAGAGATCACTTGATCACTTCCTGTTAGATTCACTCCCTCTGGGGCACCTGGCCTTGGTCACTGTCGGCAGACAGGATACTGGGCTGGATGGACCTTTGGTCTGACCCAGAATGGCCATTCTTATGTTCTTATGTGTTTGATCAGGGCCGGCTCCAGCATTTTTGCCACCCCAAGCAAAAAAAAAAAAAAGTCGTGAACGGCGGCGGCAGTTCAGCGGCAGGTCCTTTGCTCCTGGAGGGAGTGAGGGACCTGCCGCCCCTGAATTGCCGCAGGTTCCGCCCCTCTCCCTTGGCCGCCCCAAGCACCTGCTTGTTAAGCTGGTGCCTGGAGCCGGCCCTGTGTTTGATAGTTTAAATGTCATAGAAAGTTTACATAAGGCTTGAAAGAGAAACTGTCATATGCCATATACCCTAAATCTTGCTATTCTTATAATAGTAATCATTCTTTTTGTGTACAGTTCCTTGAAGGGACGACTTGGATGAGTAAAGATTACTCACATGAGTAAGGGTTACAGAATCAGGTCATATACATATTAGCTTGCTGTTTGGCTGTCTTATACAGTACAAACACTTTGAAACTTTAAGAATTGCAAACAGCTCTTCAAATAGCATTTTTAGGGATGAAAATGTAAATCTGCACATTACTCTAAAACATCTTTGAATTACATTTACCAGTAAGTGCAGAATAATGTTTTTAAAAATGTCCCTAATACTGCATTGTCTGTGAATCAAGTTCTCTAAATCTTCTTAGAAGTTGTTAAGCATGTCATATGAAAGGAATTCTGTGTTCATATTTCCTTAACAAATGACATGTAAAGAATTTGAATGTTCTTTTGATGCCGTATAGGTTTTTTTAACCTCAATTTTTATGGGCTATTACCTTCAAGGTAATTTTTTAAAATACCTATGACAGATTCTCAAAATGAACGTTGGTCCTGTATGTTGATGTAAGCATTTTTGACAGATAATTATGACACCTTGTACAACTATTTAGACACTAATATAAAGAAATGAATGTGTCTATTTTTCATCTTGAAGAAAGTGGAGTACAATCAAAAGTTAGATGTATTCAGTAAAAATCTTAGCTATTTACAGTATATCCAGTATCTCTGTATGAATAAAATCTATGACAGATTATCATTCTTATTTATACAATTAGGCATCAGAAACAGTGTTTTATGACGCAACTTGAAAGTATCATTAATAGTATGAAATAAAAATAGTTCAATACTTTGTAAAACCATGTAAAGCTTCTGCTGGGAGAGTCTTACACTGTAATATTTCATTTGTTACTTCTTTATTTATAAAGTTTCTGTGTAACTGTTTCTAATGTTGTATTGCTTTTAAATTTGGCAACCTTTGCTTAAACTGGGGCCCAAAATGTAACAATAGTTAAGATTAGAGCCAAATAGAATATTTGTTAGGCCAGACCTAGAGAAAGTACTTTTATGTATAAGATGTATCCCATCTGCTTGATGTATTTGATAATTGAATACACTTTACACCTGGTGTGAACAAAATATATGGAATAATCTTTAAAATGGGTCAGGCCACAAAGATCTCAGAGATTTGCTGGTGATAGAGGGACATATTTGCAGAGATCATGTTTCTCCACACTAGCTCCTAGGCCCCGTTTGGCTTTTATCAGCTCCACTGTTCAGTTACTACAAGGTCTTTCTCCAACTGTGGTGGTCTCTTTTAATACGATGAGTTAATATAGTTTCATACAGAACTCCAGCAGGCTGTGGGGGAGGAGGGTAGGGGTATAGACACAATGTGCATGACCTCCAGCTCTATCCCTAGCCAGCACTTTCCTCCCACTCTCTCGCATGCATGGATTCCCCACAGATCTTCTCCAGATTCAGAGAATGGGAGAATATTTTATGAAGTCATCTTATCAACAGTGTATTTTGCTACTCCCATGAATCTGTGAGGCATGATCTGTCCCTCCACAGGGTTGTACTTAAGATGATTCTGAAAATACAGACAACAAAGTGCGTTGTTATCTACTCATTAATTAAGCAGTATTATTTATAAACATCACAATCTGACAATATCTTCTCTGTGCTTCACACTGGATACCAGTTGATTTCTGGGTGAAGTTTAAGGTGGCTGTTCTGACTAGGGGTGCTGGGGGTGCTGCTGCACCCCCCTGGCTTGAAGTGGTTTCATTTATATACAGAGTTTACGGTTAGGTTCAATGGCTCTCAGCACCCCCCACTATAAAAATTGTTCCAGCACCCCTGGTTTTGACTTATAAAGCCATAAATGGTTGGCTCTTAGTTATGAAAGACCATGTGATTGCACTATAGATGCAATCACATCTCCTGCTTTTGAAGGAGTGGAGGCTGGCATTAGGACATTCGAGGGAAGCTTTTTGAAATCGGAACAGCAAATATCCAGACTAAAAGTTGCATTAAAGAATTCCACTCAGGTGATTAAAAGATGTACCCCTTTTATTGCTTAATTAAAAGTGATCTGCGGAGAGGAAATAATGGGCTCAAATCTCCTTGTCTTTCTCATGGTGATACCTGACAGTACTTGTTTTCTTTGTTTTATTCTTTTTAAAGGGAAGTGGCTCTGGTTTTTATTTTTTGTTTTTCATTTGTTTGTTTTTGCTTTGTCTTACTTTGTTGGTAGTGGATTTTTTTAAATTAGAAATTCAGGTCCATCTAGCTTGGAAAGTTCTATAATGAGCGGTAGAAGAAATACAGTATTGACGTCTCAAGAAGGTGAAAGCTGAGCAATTAAGAAGAGAAGATACTTTTTAGTGAGACAGTATAAATGTTTGTATTTGCCTTTGTTATTACTTATGTTCAATTGCTAATTAACAATTGGAAGAAAAACTGCTAATGACTCCACAATATCACCCATTTAACTGAGGTATAGCTAACAACACCTATCTTTTGAGACATCCGGAAGGTCCTCCAGCAAACCAGAGAGGACCAGTTTTGACATTCTCGATTGTTCTAAAATACTACTACTACTACTAATAAAAATAAGAAAAGTAAGAAAAAATATATGCACTACACATCACAAAGAAACACAAAGGGACCCTGTATCTCTTTTAAGAGGGCAGTATTCACTCCACAGCCTCTGTGTGTATGTAAGCAAAAGTGTGCATGCACATCGATATGACCACACACTGCAGGTGCAGGTGTCTCAAAGAACATTTCAAAAAGACTAACACCTATACACGTGCAAGCATGAGCATGTCCTAATGCATTCTGTGAGTAAATATTGTGAATATTTTAATACCTGACCTTAAAAAGAGTTTGAAGTTTTAGTCTAGGAAATTATGTCGCTGAGAATTGAGATAATAAGATATAAGCTGCTGAAGTGCCCATCTCTAGCAATTCAAAATAAATTATCCAGATTTCTATGAAATGTAAAATTGGAGGTTTGAAATTAGGGTTGTATATTTTTAAATAATGAATGAAGCATTGCCTAAGTTTGATCAGCAAGCCACTTGATCCAAGCTATGTACTTTTTTTTCCTCATTTGAAATTATCAGTGAGAACCTAACTTAATAACATTAGTGAAAGTTATGTACATGCAGCAACAAGAACAGAGATCCTTTTGTTTTTGTGAAACAAACTATAACTAAAAATTTGTTAGTCTCTATCTATGCTGTTATAATCACAGTTGCTGAATAATCAGCAAAAGACCAGGGAGAATCCCTGAATCTTTTATTCTAGGAAAGCTCCCTTCACCATTTTCTTCAACACAGAGAGTTGTAAAGTGGATTATTTTCCTGTCTTTCTCTCTTATGTCTCTAGAACCTATGATATGTTTGTTTGTTTGTTTGTTTGTTTGTTTGGGGGGGGGGAGGCTCACAACCATTCTTCTCCTTTATCATTTATTTCTCATTTCAGGGATTTCCTACAGGATTTTGATAGAAGCAAATTAGTAGTAAATTCAATTTTTCAGACAACATTTAAAAAAAATAAAATAAACAAAACAACCCACCTACGGGCAGCAAGTATGAAATTATGCTTTTAGGAACTTAGAAATCGCAAAGTGAGGAATTTAGATAGCATACATTACATTTGTTTCCTGTTTTGCAGGCAGCCAAGATAGAATCATCGGTCATAGGAAGGTCAATAACACAACATTCATTATTTGGAGAAGTAAGGCAGGGCCATCTGTCAACTTCACCCTTTAATAATATTTTCAAAAATAGATACACTGTGGAAAAAAGTAAACTTTCTTATTTAGATCATTTGAAACAGTCTAACATTAATTATGTATTCATCCTGAATGGAATGTTGAATGTTACTCGGGTTGCCAGCTATGAGGTACAGAAAAACCCAGGACATCCACAGTGATCTTGAGCCCACAAAATTGGGTAGCTGGCAGTGTGTGCTGAGCACCTTTACAGATTTCCCAGGACAGCTACCTCAAAAAAGAGAAGATCCTGAGAAAAGCTGGACAGGTGGTGAAAGTTATGGTGCCAGGACACTTATCTCACACCTAAGCTCACACCTGATCTTCAAACCAGGTAAAGATTGGCATAACAACACCTCTTGCATGTAGGACCCACTATGGTAGGCATGCTAAGAGCACATTCGACTCCATGCAAAATGGCCAGGCACTCACAAAAGGGAACTCACCTGAGAGGAGGAAAACCCCTATTCAAATCCCTTCCTTAATCAGGCAGAAGGGGGAATTGAACTGGGGTCTCTTGTATCCCAGGCAAGCTCCCTGTCATTGGGCTAAAAGTCATAAGGAAGGCTGCCTCATCCTCCTCTGCTCCTTTTACCCAGCAGACATTTTGTGTGATGTTCGACATCCACTACAACCATTTGTGCAAGAAATGGCTTAGTCCTAAACTGCCAGACTCCAGGAGAGGGTTCCTGGGTGTGGATCCTAAATCGAGATTGGTGCCTCCCTCCAGCCTGGACTTACTCCTAACTTCCTGAGGAGGGCAGGGCTTAACATATGCCCCTCCCCTCAATATCTGCTATTGGTCAGCTGAGGCAACTCCCTGCCTAGCGTGTGTGGTGCGTGGTTTTGCATTTTGTGTGTGTGTGTGTATGTATCACATTTGGAGCACCTTAGAAGGGATCATGGACACCTAATCCAGGTTTGTGGATTCCAGTGATTTTCTTGATACCTAAAAGTTAGACACTGCAATGCCTAAGTCCCATTTTGGATCTGCGCTTTAGGCTTTTAGGAGCCTAAAACCCAATGACCTTTAATAAGACTTAAATGCCTAAGTGCCAAAATCACTTTTCAAAATGGGGTGTAGGCTCCCTAGGCACTTTTGAAAATTTAACTCTAAGGGTACATCTACACTACAGGGGGAAGTCGATTTAAGATACGCAAATTCAGCTACGTGAATAGCGTAGCTGAATTCGACGTATCGCAGCCGACTTACCCCGCTGTGAGGACGGCGGCAAAATCGACTTCTGCGGCTTTCTGTCGACGGCGCTTACTCCCACCTCCGCTGGTGGAGTAAGAGTGTCGATTCGGGGATCGATTGTCGCGTCCCGACGGGACGCGATAAATCGATCCCCGAGAGGTCGATTTCTACCCGCCGATTCAGGCGGGTAGTGTAGACCTAGCCTAGGTCTTTCCCAGCCCCCTTTCAGACCTATGATCTTCCAAAGATGGAGATAGAAAAACAATGAATCTGCTGCTCAGCAGTTTCATGCCCTAGTCCTCTGGCACCCAGACACTCCATGTTTAAGGAATCCAGGATAAAATATGTTAAAATCTGTTGGTTTTTCTTTCTAATCCAGATAGTGACTATTTTCTGTGTGTGTGTGACATTAGCTAGAAATGACTTCTCTTATAGTCAAAATAATGTGCTCAAAATAGTCTAGCAGTATTTTTTTTGTGATAGCTGTTTCCTGTTTTGGAAGGGAACATACAGAGAAAACTCAGTGATTTGCATCCTAGCTGCCTGGTCTGGAGTCAAGTGGATGTTTCAGCTGGCACCCAGGAGCCGACACCAGGTCAGATTTCTCCCACTCCGGAGGCTGATCCTTGCTGGCTGAAACAGTCTGCCCTCACTGCACTAGATCCCACAGCAATTCAAAAACTACCTTTGTGGGGAGGAGGAGTTAATCAGACACCCCCTGAGATATTCTGCTTCTCTCTCAGTTAGTCCCAAACTCAAAACTAAAACTAGTTCTGAGTCTGGCCATCCCTTCCCACTGAAGGTCTAAGCAGCCCCCAGCAAACTCTTTGTCCATATCACCCAATGCAGAAGCCTCCCTACTGGCTTCTGTAGGAGTTTCTAGTCCATTCTGTCCCCACCCCTGACACCAAGCATGCTGGGAAATGGTAGCCACTTTGCTTGTAATCCAAAGAGGAGGATCCCATAAAGGCTCGGTCCAGAGTATCAGGAGTTGACAAACTCCAAGTGGGGATTACTTTGAGGACACTGTATTAATTCAATTGGTCAGCCTATGAGTGTGGAATGAGCTAAATACATCCCTGGTGTAACACCTCTGACTTAGGAGTTATATCATTGAGGAATTTGGCCCATTATTTATTAACTATATTTTAATGCGCCTTTTCCCGTATTTCTATAATGTATTGTCTAGTCTGTTTGAGTGTTTGTAGTTTTTTTTCTTGTTGAATCTTTCTGAGGCATTGAAAGAAAATAAATACTACTCTTTATTACAGCTGTAAAAGGCATGTGACAGCACTGAGGTAGGCGAGGTCATACATTAGACCAGTGGTGGGCAACCTGTGGCCCTCGGGCCACCTGCGGTCCATCAGGGTTATCTGATTGCGGGACACGAGACATTTTGCTGATGCTGGCCGTCCACAGGCACGGCCTCCCACAGCTCCTAGTGGCTGAGTTTCGCCCTTCCTGGGCAATGGAAGCTGCCAGAAGCAGCAGCCAGCACGGCTGCAGGTTGTTCATCACTGCATTAGAATAACAAGAAAACTGAAAAGCTCTTCAACTTTTAGTAATGTTGGCCACTGAAACTCGATCACAGTGCAGGGAAGCTATTTCACCAAGCTCTTCACTGTCTGCTTGTCAGGGATTTTACAGAAGATAGGTTAGGATGACTTGGCTTTTAATAGGAAAGTGGAAATGGTGAAATATCTGATATTGCTGTGCTACATGAAAGGATAGGAGAGCTAGAAAATGCGATTAAAAAGAAAAAGCACAGAGGGTGGTCTAAGAAAGAACACAGATAAGACAAAGGTCACAATAAGCCAGCAACCCAAGTGGAAAGCAATTATAATTGAAGAACTCTCAGTAGAGTTACATATATAAAACACACAACATATGTTAAAAGAACATTATTAAGGTTGCAAAATCAAACAATCAAAAGTTAGGAAATGCCAGAATTAAGGTTGCCTGTGCAACCTTAATTCGGACCTCTTGTACGTATCCAGTCGTTAGTTACATGGTTACTTAATATTTTTCCACAGTATCCCTGCTTCATTCAATGCATAGGATGGAAGGTGCTAAGTTAATGAACAGCTACTGGGTATTTTATTTTTCTCCCCAGTGTACAATGCTTTATTTACTGCACACTATTCTAACCCTGACATGAAGACAGATGTATTAATTTTGTCAAAAGCTTTTCTGTGGTGCTTATCACCATTGTATCTGAATGCTTCACACAATTTAATGACGCAACCCCCTTGTGAGGGGGCACAGAGAGATTGTTGTCAAAACTCTCCACCTATTTAGGGTGAGATACTTGATCCCTTCTGTTCCATCCCTTCCAACCTGTCTCTGTCCCAGTAGTGTCTCTTCCACATCCCTCACTGCTCATCCGAGACTAATCCTCCTCACCTAGCCATTCCTAGTCTCTACTCCTCAGGCTTTTCATCCCAGTCTTAGTCTCCTTGCCCAGCAAATCTCAGTCTCACTCCTCTGAACTCTCCGCGCCAGTCTCCACACTGTATTCTCAGCCATAGTTTTCCTGCCCAGTCATTCCCAATTCCCCCACCTTACCCCCTAGCTCATTGTCCCCAAGCCTATTTGCCCAATCAATCCTAGTTTCATCCTCCTGACTCCTTATCTGACCTACATTTCTGCTACTCTCTGTCCCCATTTGCTCTCAGTTCTAATCTCCCACCCTAGGCTCCTCATCCAGTACCAGCATCCCCCAACCATGCAGCTCCTTGTCCCAGTCTCTTTACCCAGCCAGTCCCAGTTCTCTCCCTGCACCCCAGCTCCTTGTCAGATGTGTCTACCCTTCACCTCCTTCTCCCAGTCCACTGGTTCTCAGTCCCAGTCTCCCTGCCCAGCCAGTCCCAGTCTCCCAGCCACTCCAATTCCTAATCCCAGTTCTCCTTTCCTTCTTCCCTTGCTGCCAGCTTTCAGACCTAGTGTCTACTGCCCCAAATCAACTTGCCCAGTTTACATCCCCTGGTCTGGCTCTTCCTCTTCCATACTGCCTGTGCACCTCAGGAACATCTTTGAGAGCACAGAAGACAGAGGCTCGTTGCTTTCAGTTCAGATGCCCAGACACAGGCCTGGCACAGCCTGTAGCTGCGATCACCAGGGAAGTCCTGTTTCACCCTGTGTTGGAGCGTGCCCAATGTGGATGGAATTTTCAGGGAATTTAGTTGCTAAAATCTAAGTTCTTTCTGAGCATGTACCAACTGCAGTTTTTCAGAGATTTACAACTTGTCCAAATTTGGGTAGATTTTTCACAGGGGTGTCAAAAGGCACATCCCTTACACAAGGGCCACTCTGCCAAATTTCAAGTTCCTGCTCCAAAGCAAGTACTAGAGCTTTTAAAATTAAAAGATTCCCTGGAAATTTTTAACAAGGGCAAAACAATGTAATTGTCCTTATCCTTGTTCCTAGAAATGGCTGAACTATTTTGCCTGAAAATTTCCAAAACAGTTTGGCTTGAGGCAGACACCTGCTATGAAAAAATTCAGCCAAACAGCTAAAGTTTGGTAATGTTATAAGCAAATGAAAACTGCATCTTATAATGAGAATTGCTGGGCAACCTTCATAGTACATGGTGCTATAAGCCTCACCTAAAAATATGTGGGACAATTGATTACAATGAACTGTAGAATTTAAAAGCTAAAAGGGACTTGCAGGAGAAAATCAGTGCCAATTGGAATGTTTCTAAGCTTTCCAAATATACTCTGTGGTTACCTTCTGATCTACCTGAAAAGGAAAGTACTTAACCAATGTGTACTCCTACCCAACTATGAACAAAGAAGACATGGGATCAGATTCATCACTGTGCCTGTGTGGGCCACTAGATCACATGGCCGATTCATACTCTGCAGAAGGCAACTTTAAAATCCAGTCTGTGCTCCATGGAGCCGTGCTGGTGCAGACACTGAATCAGCACATCTCTTTCTCTATGCCAAACCTGCTTTGTGAGTGAAGGTGGGAATGGTTCGTTAACTTGCTCTGGTCTTTGTCTGTGCAGTCCACCCTTGCTGCAAGTGAATGTATTTTTACTACTGCAATTCCACATATAGGGGAATCTGGTCCACAGATGCTAATTCAAGGCCTAGTTATGCAAAATGATGAATACACGTTGGGTGGTGCTTAGCATCCTTTTCTCTGAGGATACTAAATGCCTGGCCTTCAAAGAAGCACCTAACAGAATCAAGTCTGAAATACTGGAAGTGGAAGTTACAGGAAACTCCGAGAAGTTATGGGATATCCAATGTTACAAATAATAAGAAACCACCAAAATTGTTACTTTCAATAGCAGTTGACTTCTTAATGACTTTGTCACTGTGTTTAAGACCCCAAAATTATGTTCTTAAAGGAAAACTTCAAGTCATTTTTAATATATTAGGGTCCTCTCAGAGATATGTGAATTTCTTGGACACATAAGACCAGGAAGACAAATTATCTAGTTAGGCACCAGGCCAGTAAATTATGTGAAAGTTCAGCCCAGAGCATACAGTTCAAAGAAAAATTATTTGCTTCATAGGATCAATGCAATTGCTCAGTAGCACAGATAAGCTGCTCCACCTTTTAAGCAAAGCTATTGACTTTCCTGGTCTCTCCTTTTTCCTTCTGGGTTGTGCAAGAAGTAACCCTAGGACTCTAGTAATGTGTTATGTTATCCCAGCATTGGGGACAAAAGACAGTTCTACTCATGCCTATTAAATTAAAAATAAATCTGCACTCCAACTGCTGTGTTGGCCAAGGTTGGGGGCTCCATTTCCTAGAGCATTTTCTGTTTCCTTCTCTATATAGACACATTTATATAATGGAATCCTGCAAGGAGGCTGCACTAGAGTTACCCTTTTATTAAAAAAAAGAACCTACTTTTCATGGGCAAAACAGGTTGGCAGCATCCCTTTAGAAATAAGCTATGTGTGACACTTTCATTCTTATTTACTGCTGCATGTTTACAGTCTCTGTGAAGTTTAGAAAATGTACAGTAAATATTCTTAAAGTGGCACTCTCAGTTTATTTAAGTTGGCAGGGCATCCCCTGAAGCTTAGGTACATATTTTTCTCATGCTGGAAGCTTGCTTAGAGCAGATAATGTACCACTGGGCATCAGAACAGTACTCTAATCTAATATACTTTGTTTTCCCTGTTGCCAGAAATAATAATCCAGGTTTTGTCACTTTTTTTTCCATTGGCTATTGGCATAAACTCTCTCTCCAGCAATTCTTTATGGAGATGTTATCCTTTTATGTTGTCCTGTACTTACTGTTACAGTGGGTTTTTGTTTGGTTGGGGTTTTTTTGATTGTGGTGCAGGAAACTCCTTAAAAATCTTTTCCACTGAACTTCTAAATGTATACATATTTTATAAAATGCAATTCAAAACGTAAGTTAAACATAAATGTCCACTGAAGTAATAGATTTTGCTGAAATAAAGGCGTAAGAGTAAATTTAGGACTGTTGGGCCCCAAGTTATGGTAAAATCATTGCAGATTTCCAAAACACCATATTCTTAGAACATAACATAAGAACGGCCGTACCGGGTCAGACCAAAGGTACATCTAGCCCAGTATCCTGTCTACCGACAGTGGCCAGTGCCAGGTGCCCCAGAGGGAGTGGACCAACAGGCAATGATCAAGTGATCTCTCTCCTGCCATCCATCTCCATCCTCTCACAAAC